>NC_091143.1:12772441-12980500 GCF_041381155.1 Argopecten irradians
ATATGATTTTATTTTAGACACAAATGCAATTTGACATATTTGAAGCCATAAATTTAGATCAAAACATCATGAAAATTTCATTCAAAGGTCATAATCTTACATTCAAAGGCATACCTTTATATAAAAAGGTCATGCCCTGACCCACAAAGTTTAAGACCTGACATACAAAGGTCATAGCAAAAAAAAAAGATTAAATACTCTGAAATTGAAACCATATAACAATACATAGAAATGTTATGATGTCATTATTATAGTTATACAGGTTTTGAAGTCTAAGGTATAAGATATTAGCTTATATGAACATAAAATGATTCACATTTCACTTTCATAGATATTTTGAGAACAAAAATATTTATAAATTATGTATAAAGAAAGACGGCCATGGTGGCTGGGTGGTTAAGACGTGCGGACATATTACCACAAGCCCTCCACCTCCGGGTCGCAAGTTCGAATCCCATGTAGGCCATTGTTTTTTCGCCGCATACTCCGGTTTTCCTCCAGCATCAAACCTGGCACATCATTAAATGACCCTGGCTGATAATAGGACATTAAACTGAACAAACCAAAGGGTAACAGTACTATAACTTATCCTTTACTACACTGAAGAAACCAAAATCACTTCATTACAAAAAAGAAGACATGGCTTTCATTCTCCCTGGCTGATATGATGATTTTCCTATGTAATTAAGTGCCATGATCGGTGTACATTTCTGATTGTATGAAGATGACTTTCTATCAGATTCAGACACCAAGTCAAACAGAAGATAATGACCAATTCCAAATATCCGTGTAGGAGATGAAGACATAAAAGAGTTTCCAGTGATTCTGTCATGAAGGCACTGCAGGCATTGTCTGTTGTATATAAACACATTATCAGATCTCTTTATCAAAGCCTGGTTCTATCTCAGTCAATTTAAATGTCTCTCAATATTGTCTACTGTATATAAACACATTATCAAATCTCTTTATCAAAGCCTGGTTCTATCTCAGTCAATTTAAATGTCTCTCAATATTGTCTACTGTATATAACCAGATTATCAGATCTCTTTACCAAAGCCTGGTTTTATATCAGTCAATTTAAATGTCTCTCAATATTGTCTACTGTATATAAACACATTATCAGATCTCTTTATCAAAGCCTGGTTCTATCTCAGTCAATTTAAATGTCTCTCAATATTGTCTACTGTATATAAACACATTATCAAAATCTCTTTATCAAAGCCTGGTTTTATATCAGTCAATTTAAATGTCTCTCAATATTGTCTGTTGTATATAAACACATTATCATATCTCTTTATCAAAGCCTGGTTCTATCTCAGTCAATTTAAATGTCTCTCAATATTGTCTGTTGTATATAAACACATTATCAAATCTCTTTATCAAAGCCTGGTTCTATCTCAGTCAATTTAAATGTCTCTCAATATTGTCTACTGTCTATCTATCAAAAGCCTGGTTTTATATCAGTCAATTTAAATGTCTCTCTCAATATTGTCTACTGTATATAAACACATTATTAGATCTCTTTATCAAAGCCTGGTTCTATCTCAGTCAATTTAAATGTCTCTCAATATTGTCTACTGTATATAAACACATTATCAGATCTCTTTATCAAAGCCTGGTTCTATCTCAGTCAATTTAAATGTCTCTCAATATTGTCTGTTGTATATAAACACATTATCAAATTTCTTTATCAAAGCCTGGTTCTATCTCAGTCAATTTAAAATCGTCTCTCAATATTGTCTACTGTATATAAACAGATTATCAGATCTCTTTATCAAAGCCTGGTTTTATATCAGTCAATTTAAATGTCTCTCAATATTGTCTACTGTATATAAACACATTATCAGATCTCTTTATCAAAGCCTGGTTCTATCTCAGTCAATTTAAATGTCTCTCAATATTGTCTACTGTATATAAACAGATTATCAGATCTCTTTATCAAAGCCTGGTTTTATATCAGTCAATTTAAATGTCTCTCAATATTGTCTACTGTATATAAACACATTATCAGATCTCTTTATCAAAGCCTGGTTCTATCTCAGTCAATTTAAATGTCTCTCAATATTGTCTGTTGTATATAAACACAATTTTTAACCATTGATGTCTAATCATGATTGCTTCGGAGCCTTACGTTATAAAGAAGAAGTTTTGAATCATTGACATATGATCAGGATCATGACAGAGCCTTAAGTTATAAAAAATTGAAGATTTTTAACAACTGATATTTGATATTGCCTAATTTTAGATAACAGATGTTTTATCACTGATTGTGAGAAGTGTGAATGTAGTTGTCACCTCTGATTCATTTTTGCCTTTCGGCAGAACAGCATCTGTTCATAATGTCTTGTCAATACTGGTAAATAATAAGCTTACTTTTTTATACATCAATATATTTGATGTTTTATGTATTATTTAAAGTATATACACAACAATATACGATATAATCTCAATTTTGATGTTATCCCAGATCAGACTCACATACAACTGAATATTCTGCAACACATAAAACCAAATATATAGCATGTTTGGGGCTCATATTTCAGGGAATACGGCAGAAACATCAATGCAACTGTGATTTTATCCAATGCATTGCAATGGATGAAAACATTCTAACTTTCAATAAAAATGTAAATTCATATTTGCGATAGTTAAGCCAACAAGTTTGCAGCTTTCAACATGTGAATCATTTTGAGGCTGCGTAGCTAATATGACAATATATGACAATATATATAGATAATATCTCAGAAACACCAATGAAATATATGCTCACAAAAAATTTAGTTGTTTTTGTTATTTTCCTTGTATATATTTAGCTTAAAGCTGACAATGCAAATTAAAAATATACATTTGAGATTAGATTTGATCTCAAATGTTTACTTTTTATCTTGCATTGTCAGCTTTAAGCTATATTTCATTGATACATAGTAGCAGGTAGTATAATAGCTGTTTCACTAGTTTGGTTGGTTTTATTTAGTATTTAGAGTCAAAGTTATGTAAGGACGTACCAGGTTTGATGATGGAGGAAAACCAGAGTATCAGGAGAAAAACCACTGGCAACTGCCCCACATGGGATTCAAAATCGCAACCCAGAGGGCTTGTGGTAATGTCAGAACATCTAATTAAGCACTTGGCCACCACTGCCCTATCTATTTCATTAAAGGTTGTCAATTTCATGTAGTAGCAGCTAGGAAGCTATATATATCTCAATAACCAAACTTTTACAGCAGTAAAATATCTTGCACAAATGACACAATCACAACAGCACAGTCCAGTCCATTTATATTTATGGTATTAATGAACAGTCTCTCATAACCACACACCAGTATGTTCTTATCTAGATTCATCCTCAATACTCCAGGGGTTCTGATCACTTACGATCTCTACACCCCTTGACTATTTCATAGTGAAATTGAAGGCAGCTCAGCGGAAAACATTTGACCAATCACAGGCCAGCAAAGATTTCTTTGAAGACTACAGAGAGAGCGACGCCTTACATCAAAGCCACACAGTCAACCACAGTTTACCATTATATGGCTCTTTTGATGTACATCAAATAACTAAATTACCTGTTCTGTTCTGGTGTATTACATTCAGTTTTACTATGAGATAGTCCAGGGGTGTAGAGATCAAAAGTGATCGGAACCCCTGGAATATCGAGGATGATCTAGATTACAACATTTCCATCGACTGAACTATCATATCGCCCCTGATTTGCAAGAAGACCATAAAAAAAGCAAAAACACAAGAAAAATAGCAGATTTGAAGAATAGGCCAAGACTCAAGCATAGAAAGATTTTCCCCAAGTAATTAGCATGTGGATATTTCTTTTTAGCAAGATCAATATGAGAAAGAAATCCAAGCTTATTTAAGATTCCCGTTTTCAAAGAAAGTGTGCCACCGATGATAAAGCCGCACTGTGACGGACATCTTACCTCCGGCTCCTGTGAAAGATGTGCGTGATGAGCATGACTGGGACTAACTGATCGCTTGCTGATACGAGGATGTTCTAGTATATAGTGGTCCTTCAGGTTTCCAATCTACAACAACAAATATCACAAAATTTTAATCTATATAAATCATTCATATTTTCCCTTACAACAATGTGATAATATAACCATTCAACTTATGGAAAAAAAATATCTATCTATTTTTGATATATATTTAAAAGTTTTCCATAGCAACAGACCAAAATAAGGGAGAAAATATTTGTTCACTTTTAACCTATATAAACTTTTCCCTGGCAACCATGGGATAAACCAATGTCAAATATGGGGGGAAATATACATGTACCATATTCGCCATAATTAGCACCCAGGGCGCTTAAATAATCGAAACAAAGGGGGCACTTATTTATGAACCAAAAGGTAAGTTGTGGACGAAAACAAGACAGCAATATTTCAAATCTGACCTCATAGTACATTAGTATGTTACAGTAAACATAAATATACATTTTATCCTCCGAGACACATTATCATTTCGTGATTCACATGTAAAAGACTCCCAAGTCCATGTAATACAATGCTGATGTTAGAGGCATCACATGTTGTAAGACATTGTTAAATCCAAGCAATGGAAAGGGTGTGTTTATAAAACTTCAACTCTTCTCCTGGAAAAAGGGAAGGGGTGCTCATAGGGAGAGGGGGGAATATGGTAACCATTTTTAACCTATGTAAACAACTTTTTACTAACAACTATGGGATAAACCAATGTCATTAATGGTAAAAAATTTAACCTATATTAACAAACTTTTAACTTTGTTGTACTTACCTGATTTCTAACCTTTTTGAACTATATTTATCTTTTTATATATATGCAATATTTTGTGTTTGTGACCATCAGATATTATTTATTACCTGCGGTTTATTTACCTGTACATATCTGTACAGCATACCACACAATACACAATTCTAAGAATTATTTCCCTCCAGGTATGTTTAGTGACGTATGTAATTTATGTAATAACATTCAAGTGGCAAATAACTAATTGATGAATAAAATGTCTTAATTCAATTAATGTATTTAGTAACACTCATGAGTTTCATGATTTTATCAGAATACCCATACATGTTAATTACTCATTCATCCCTGAAATTTCATAATGGACTGTTCTAATCCTTGATCTGGGAGAGTCTATATGTGTCTTCAGGGGTGAAAGAGTTACAGACTAGGAAAAAACATTTTTGAAAAATGATTTGACTGTACTACAATAAACATGCAACAATCAATCATCTTGTCAACATAGTAAAGAAAACACCATGAATCTTGCAATGAATTATTCTCAAACACTTTTAAGGAATGAACTGTTACAAGTGTCATACATTCAACATATAAGGCACCCATTAACATAACATAATACAAACACTTCAGCACATAAAAGTCTTTATAAATCAATGGTATTTTGGGAACATTAACATATGTAGGATATCATTCATTCTAATTTTAACACAGGAAGTAAAGTACAGGTGGTAATTTCCAAACCAGTCAAAATTTTTATTTAATTTATTTAAGATTTTATAGATTTTCTTTTCTATTTCTGATTGTCTTGAAATTCTTTCCCCATCATAATCATGAACTCATATACAGACCAATCAACAATGTTTAAATGGTCAAATTTTCCTCAAAGAAATGAATTGTTTTCCTTATATCAACAAAACCTGGCCAAACTTTGATCACGATTAATTACTTCATTATGATATATGATAGCTATAGGTAGGACAATTCACAAACAAAACCATAGATACAATTTAGGCACGCGAGGATATGTGAATCTTATCTTATTGGTCATTATTATCTCCATTTGTCATTCACTTTCGTCTACGTCTATAGAGCGCTGTTGAATACTTCATGTATCCACCTCTGATTCCTCCAACGAACCTTCACCGACCAGACCAGCACCTTTAGGACGTTGGATATCTCCCCCCTCCTCTTACTCTCCTTACGGTATCTTAATTTATGTGCTATAAACTGCCAGGTTCAAATATTGATAAACCATAATATTTTGAGGTGGACAAAGTCAGTGTACCCAAAGAACAAGAGGCCCAGAGGGCCTGTATCGCTCACCTGGTTTGTTATGCCAAGTAATGATCTGAATATAAGTTCATTGTTTCTTTTCTGAAGGAATTTTAATATTAACCTCTAAATCCCCTATTGGGCCCCAACCCTCCTGCCCCCAGGGGGTCAGAGCCAAAATTTATTCAAGTTCTGTTCCCCTTCCCACAAGGATGTTTATGGCAAAATTTGGTCACAATCCAAGCAAATTTCTAGGACAAGTAGCGATTTATAGGATTTACCTCTATTTCCCCTATTGGGCCCCGCCCCTCCTGCCCCCGAGGGACCAGAGCCAAACTTTATACAAGTTCTGTTCCCCTTCCCCCGAGGATGTTTGTGGCCAAATTTGGTTTACATTCCATTCAAAACTCTATGACTAGTAGCGATTTAAAGAATTTACCTCTAATTCCCCTATTGCTGGCCCCCCCCTCCTGTCCCCCAGGGGGTCAGAACCAAAATTTATACAAGTTCTGATCCCCTTCCCCCAAGGATGTTTGTGGCCAAATTTGGTTACATTCCATTCAGAACTCTATGACTAGTAGCGATTTAAAGAATTTACCTCTCTATTTCCCCTATTGGGCCCCCGCCCCTCCTGCCCCCCGGACGGTCAGAAGCCAAAATTTATACAAGTTCTGTTCCCCTTCCTCCAAGGATGTTTGTGGCCAAATTTGGTTACAATCCATGTAGAAATCTATGACAAGTAGCAATTTAAATGATTTACCTCTATTATCCCTATTGGGCCCCACCCCCTCCTGCCCCCGGGGGACCAGAGCCAAAATTTATACAAATTTTTCCCCATCCCCCAAGAATGTTTGTGGCCAAGTTTGGTTACATTCCATTCAAAACTCTATGACTAGTAGCGATTTAAAGAATTTACCTCTATTTCCCCTATTGGGCCCCGCCCCCTCCTGCCCCCGGGGGACCAGAGCCAAACTTTATACAAGTTCTGTTTCCCTTCCCCCAAGGATGTTTGTGGCCAAATTTGGTTACAATCCATGCAGAACTCTATGCACCTAGTAGCGATTTAAAGGAAATGTTGACGGACGGACGGACGGGAACGACGGACGACGCGGACGACGCGCCATGACATAAGCTCACCGGCCCTTCGGGCCAGGTGAGCTAAAAACTACCAACAGAGATATAGTATTGATATATGTGACTCCGAGATATGTAAGTATGTTCTATGCTTAAATATTGTATTACATGATATACATGGTATCGATATTATCTTGAAGTGCAAAATTCTGATGTGAATCTTGCCTTGAGTCACACACTGAATAGAAATATCTGGATCAATACTAAATCTCAATATATACCAGTATAAACTTTTGATACTTCAACTTTATGATCTTCATGCAGTGTTGCGAATGACAATAAATCTGGCTACAGACTTTCACGTATGAGAAGAGGCTTTTTAATACTTTCAGAGAATAATTCTTACAACATATGTACATATTGTAATACACTAAAATGTCAGTCCTTCTTAGATCAGTCAATATTTATAACTTACAAAGAAAAACATTCCGGATATTATACCAGAATGATTTTTTCTTCCTTGTCTGAGCAATAAATCATGTATTATATATGTGAACACAAAAGAACTTGACAGCTTAAGCTTCAAGTACTGCAGTATCATTCAATCATATATACATTTGTATAAAGTCAGTTCATAGTAATTATAACAGCAGATAGGTTCATAGAAATAGCTTTTCTGTCATAATTTGTCCTATGTGTAGTTTTATTTTTTTTGTTCTTTTTCGGTTTTTTAAAACTTCAAAATTTCATTCAAGTATATAATATTTAGCTGACAGATCAAGTTATCATGTATTGTTATCATTGAAATTCTATCTCAATATTGATAAAAATCAGAATATGTATTTCTATATATTATTCAAATATGATGAAATAAAAAAAATACATAAATCTTTTTGAACAAAAAAATAAAAATAAAAATAGAAACACTAGAACAAGAATGCTACTTTGTCTATAGATCAAAATGAAATGACCTATACATATATAAAATCTGTGTTTATGATTTTAAACTTTAATCATTATCATAAAAACACTTTGATCTCATGTTAGGATGAGAACTTGATACTCATGCATGGCCACTATATAAGGAGAGTTGCCAAGTACTGACTGTGGGTTGGTAGTTTTTTCTCCAGATACTCTGACTTTTCTCTGTCTTCAAAACCAGGCAGGTCGATCTTAAATAACCCTGATTGTTCATGGGTATCTCATTAAATAAACCTATTCATGACTTAATCATACTAAGGGGAAATAATCTTAAGCTTGCGTTCAAAATTTCAGGGTAATTCTATAGGGTACGGGAAGCCAGCCATTTTCTTCTAACTGCAGGAGAAACAGAAGAACTATTGACATTATTACCCAGTAGTTAGAGCACTTCTAAATTAATACCACTGTTTTCTCTATAATATCAACTTCTGAAGCAGTACAATATCTACTGTAATTGTTGTAATAGCCACCCTAGTCTAAACATCTGAAGCAGTAACAATATAGATACTGTAATTAAACTAATTGTTGTAATAGGCAAACCCCAGTCTTAACTTCTGAAGCAGTACAATATCTACTGTAAATTGTTGTAATAGACACCCCAGTCTTAACTTCTGAAGCAGTACAATATCTACTGTAATTGTTGTAATAAGTACCATGGCTTAACTTCTGAAGCAGTACAATATCTACTGTAATTGTTGTAATAGGCAACCCAGTCTTAACTTCTGAAGCAGTACAATATCTACTGTTATTGTTGTAATAGACACCCCATCTTTACTTCTGAAGCAGTACAATATCCACTGTAATGGTTGTAATAGGCAACCCATGTCTTAACTTCTGAAGCAGTACAATATCTACTGTAATTGTTGTAATAAGTACCATGGCTTAACTTCTGAAGCAGTACAATATCTACTGTAAAATGTTGTAATAGGCACCCAAGTCTTTACTTCTGAAGCAGTACAATATCTACTGTAATTGTTGTAATAGACACCCCCAGTCTTAACTTCTGAAGCAGTACAATATCTACTATAATTGTTGTAAATCAGGCACCCCTGTCTTAACTTCTGAAGGCAGTACAATATCATATTGTAATGGACCCCTGTCTTGTTGTATCAATTGTATGGCAATAGACCCCCAGTCTTTAACTTCTGAAGCAGTACAATAATCTACTATAATTGTTGTAATTGGCACCCCTGTCTTTAGAACTTCTGAAGCAGTAACAATATCTACTGTAAATGTTGTAATAGGCACCCCAGTCTTAACTTCTGAAGCAGTACAATATCTACTGTAAATGTTTGGAAATGTGCACCCCAGTCTTAACTTCTGAAGCAGTACAATATCTACTATAAATGTTGTAATTGGCACCCCTGTCTTTACTTCTGAAGCAGTACAATATCTACTGTAATTGTTGTAATAGACACACCCCTGTCTTTAACTTCTGAAGCAGTACAATATCTACTGTAATTGTTGTAATAGACACCCCAGTCTTAACTTCTGAAGCAGTACAATATCTACTATAATTGTTGTAATAGACACCCCTGTCTTAACTTCTGAAGCAGTACAATATCTACTGTAATTGTTGTAATAGTACCCCTGTCTTAACTTCTGAAGCAGTACAATATCTATTGTAAATGTTGTAATACCCCAGTCCCTAAAGCTTTAACTTCTGAAGCAGTAACTATAATCTCTGTTATGTTGTAATAGGCACCCAGTCTTAAAAGAGTTCTGACAAATTAACTCAGGTAATTCTTTTACATAACTTCTGCAGCAGTACAATATCAATGTTAATTGTTTGTGAAATAGGTACCGTTAAGTTCTTATCCAGCAGTAACTTAACTGTTTGATAGCAGTTACTTCAAGCTATCAATAACGTATTGTTAATGTTTGTAAATAGGCAACCCAGTAATTTCTGAAGCCCTTCTGCATCTACATCGTGTAAAGTATCCCTTATGAAATGCTTCTGAAGCAGATCAATATCTACTTAACATTTGTTGCATAGCAGCCCAAGTCTGAGAACTTCTGAACGCAGTAACAATATCTACTGTAATTGTTGTAATACGGCACCTCCAGTCTAAAACTTCTTGAAGCCAGTACAATATCTACTATAATGTTTAGTAATATGACACCCAGTCTTAGAGGTCTTAAACAATATTTACTGAACGTAGTTAGTCTAAGTAATATCTAAAGCTGTAATCTACTGGTAATGGTTAGGCAGGCACACCCAGTCTTTTAACTTCTGAAAGCAGTACAAATGTACACATAAAAGTGTGTAATAAGTACCTACAGTCCTTAACTTCTGAAGCAGTACCAAATTGTCTACTTGTAATTGTGCTGTTCATAGGCAAAGTCTTTCTTAATTCTGATAGCTGAGTACAATATCTACGCTGTAAAAAGTTGTGATATATAACCCCTCTTTTGTACACAGTACAACAACTTGTAATTGTCATAGACACAGCCCAGTCTTAACTTCTGAAGCAGTACAATATCTACACTGTACACCCCTCTGTCTTGTCTGTAGTGAACTGGTTGTAAAAGTTGTAATAGCACCCAGTCTTAACTTCTGAAGCATGTACAAATATATACTGTACATAATAGCAGTTGTAATAGGCAGCGGCTCCCCCAGTCCTTAACTTCTGAAGCAGTAAAATATCAACGCGCTGTAATTGTTGTAATAGGCACCCCAGTCCTTAACTTCTGAAGCAGTACAATATCTACTGTAATTGTTGTAATAGGCACCCCAAGTCTTAACTTCTGAAGCAAGTACAATATCAAACTGTAATTGTTGTAATAGGCACCCCTGTCTTTTACTTTCTGACAGGCAGTACAATAGTCTAAAAGGTAATTGTTGTAATAAGGCACCCCAGTCATAACTTCAGGAAGCAGTACAATATCTACTGTAAATTTTTAATATGCACTCCCAGTATTAACACAGTTGCTCTTGGTCTAGCCACTTTAATTTTCTTCATAAGGATATGAAATAATATAAATACTACACCTGGCCTCTAATTACAAATTTCCAAACTAGGATAATAAAAAATGAACAAGCCAAAATGAATTCAAAATTGAACAATAATGACACATCAGGTTGACAAAGTTAAATACCCAAACTGCTTAGATGGCAGTTATGTAATTAAAAGTGCTTTTTTTACATATGAATTATTTTAAATTAGGCTCGCTAAAACAGCGTGATATGGGTTGACATTTGAAGAAGTCCTCAAAATTTAACTTTTGGCCCAAGACTTCCCTTACGTATCAAGATTTCCACATGTATACACATGATCAACCATCCCAATGCTGACTGGTGCGCGTTGTACACATTGATGGCTGAATTAGCTCGTGTTACTTACTTCATCAGAAAGATAAAACATTACACCATTATCACAATCGCTATCCACATCTACAACTCTGTCCTTCACGCATACCAAACCTACAGGTACTCCCCTTGTCTCCTAGCGCAACAGCCCTCATTCATATCCATACACACACCAGGATTTTATTAGTTTAACGGCTAGTTAACAGCCAAGGTCATTTAAATTTGTATTTCTTGTTATTTTCACCATCACAAACCCTCAAAAAACATACAATGTGTGGGTATGGATGTTTATATGTGATGGTTCAGATCCATGAAAGCACCAATATACTATTGAACATAGCGGTTAATGTCGCATGAAATATCAAACGTTTTGAAAGAACCGCCACAGTAAACGCCATGTTTCAAACTTTCGGGTAATATCGGAAAACCAAGTTGCATCACGTGATCGACATCGGCGGTACGAGTATAGATTGGAACCTCCCGAGCTGTATCATGTGGTCAATATCAGCATTACCCGTACAGATCGGAATAGATTGGACCAGTTCCGATACTTCTGAGCTATTTTAAAAGTGTACAGGCTAAAAATCAATATTTTATTTTTATTGTTTAAAATTTTTGCGAATACAAACTTTAAAAATGTCGGTAAATATCGAAAGTTTAAAACTTAGAGAGGCAGAGAAAAAATATGTAGAACATTTAAATACTTTTTCTATGCCAAAAATACAAAAAGTCACAGACCATACAACTTTATATATGGACCTGCCAGGTTTATTGGTCGAAAAAAAGCGGGAGCAACCAGAGAAAAACCAATGACCATTGGTCAGTATCTGATGGCAACTGACCCCCATGGTATTTGAATTTCGAACTCGCAACCAAGAGATGGAGGGCTTGTAACCATGGTAATATATATATGTCTGTACTGGTGACCATGGTATCAGTACCACCTCCATGAATGTTTACATCAAAAGTTATTAAACATAATGAATTTGTTTGCAAATCTTTTGAATTATAATATTCTTTTAATAATAAATCATCCAGTCATGTAAATATCATAAGTACTATTGAATCGATCTCTGAATATACAGGTCATGTTAAAACTATTAAACCTTTTACCTAGCTATATACTACTGAAAGATGCTCCACCACCGACAGAGCATAAATGATATTCATCAGTTGAACAAAAATTGGTGTTTAATTGTGTATTGTATATTTATTGCTCCTGTTTTTGATAGTGAAAAAATACCATTTGTCAGCAGTTGAGCATATCTTTAATATAAATGAACAAGCAGATCCATAAAAAAAAATTTCAAGATATTGATTACCGATGGATGGAAGGAAGAAACAAAATTGAATTAATGATTAAATAAAATGACTTTATGTGCTGATTATTGAAAATACAAATGTCTTAATTTTTTATAATAACAAATGTGCAGGTATGGTTACATGATCAGGTCACATGAATATCTTGTTTGATGTTAAGAACGTTAACGACACTTCTTCATCAGGTAAAGTAAACAGAAGTTGATATATTATGACGTGATCAGGTTACGGATATTATAATCACCTCCTGAATCCTTGAATTATGTGATAATAATGGCTTTTTTTCAGGTGAATCTTTACAATACTACACACTCCCAGGCCCTTCCTTCATCAGCACACACAAATATCTGTCCAATAAATCTGACGTTAGCCAACAACAGGAGCCATCTTACATCACAACATGATCTAGACTCTATATACCCACACAAAATATCACATTTCTTATGACTCCAACCGCTCCAACAATAGCTACACTACTATGTATCATTGTATCTTATCCAACTCTCAAACCCACAGAAAAGTCACCAAGTACAACCCAATATACTATAGTAATTAGTGGCATGACGGAATCTTCATCGTTAAATTCTTAGGTATCATATATCCAATGAACTTAATAATCTCTATACAAAAAGTATCTTTTCTACCTAATCGGGTAATCATAATATGTAATACTTTATGAGATTTTGTATTTGAAGTAAATTATCTGATAATTATCCCCAAACCAATTTGAAAATAAAAAACCAAATAATAAAGCAAGGCAACTTCTGATGCACATGTTTCTCAAACTATAAAAAATATCAATTAAACATTAACCAAATGTTTCATTATAATAAAACGTTTGGTTAATATTTTTGTTAATAAGAAATTTTACCATTATACTGAGCTGATGTCTTCATAGATCTCAGACTACTCTGTACAATTTTGTATCCACATTCTAGTACAGTGTCTGTTAAGGCAATAAGTGCATGCAATACTCTTGGGTGTAAAGTCTGCAGCATGTTATTGGTACTACAGACAAGTTATATACCAACATCTCGGTAAATTTAAGTTGACTTTATGTACATTGTGTAGATTTATTGTTTAACAAGATGTTTCACTGGCATAAAGTCTTAAACTTTAAAATGTATAAATTTATATATAAATAAAGTATTGTTTAGTTACAGGATGTTTATACCATCAAATTATAGTATAAACAAGAATATGTTCAAACTGTGAGCTCGCAAATGTGTAATATACAAAAATAAACAAAAAATTTCTTATATTTACAAATAAGCTTTTTTTATCTGAATTTTAAAATTGTTAATTAACAATTATGAAAAAATATATAATAAACAACATGTAATTTATATGGCTATTGGTGTAAATTGTAAGATAGGTGTATTTACTATTTATATCTTTTTTGTATCAATGGAAATTTACCAAATAATAGATTACCTGATATTTTGAATTTGTGGATCACTATAGCTATAGAAAGCACAAAAACAATAGATGTTTTTGACTTCTCTCTTGTTTTGATAGGTCAAAGCATCAAAGGAAACAATCTTCTCCGTTGTCATGATACAAATGCGCATGCTCTCAAACCTTTTAACTCAATGTCATCTGGCCAGTGTCTGCATGGTCACCACAATGAAACATTTTAGTTTTTTGTGCTTTCGACAACTTTTCTGACCATTAAAGTTGTTTTTAGCAAACTTGTATTGAAATAGAAATCACTAAATTCAGTGGCTGCTAAATAAAACTTGGTTTGCAAATAAAGTTATAAGTTCAAGTTAACAAAGTTTGATAAATAGGCATAAAATTATCTTATTAATGGTTACTATATGAATCTTTTATCAAATATTATCTTCATGCAGTTATCTTGATTTATTCTAAATAATCAATAAAAGCAAGTCTTTCTAATCAAATTAATTAACCAAATGCATTAATGTATAAATAATACAGAATTTATACAATCTACTTTATTTCATACCAATTAAGAACCAATTATTTCTTAAATTGTCACTAATTCCATGTTTTGCCGATATCAAATACACAGGTTGTAATTGCTGAAATGCATGGTTATACCGTAAAGTTTTGTTAAAGCAATTTGAGTTCCAGGTTTGAACCATAAGTACAGACATTTTCCACATGCTCTATATATATATTCTTTCCTTTACACCTGAACATACAACATTGTAATAAATTTATTGTACTTATAAAGGTGATCTAATTCTGTTGCATCAGCTAGGACATATGTGTATACCCATGCCAGTATGTGCCAGGCCTGGATTCAAAGACATACATTTTGTGAAGCCGATATATCTATATAGAATATGTACATATCACATTATGATGTCAACTATATATATATAGACTGCTCAAAGTGTTGATTGCCAGCTAGGAAGACAAAATTACAAGATTAGTATGTAAATTATTCCTTTGGTGGTTCCACTGATTAAGTTTGAGTCAAATTAACATTTTTTAACTTTTTCATTCTTTCATGGACCAACATTGTCATTATTATGATCATCGAGGCTCAGAACTCTGCACAAAATTAGACTTGCTTTATATATATATGTGTGTGTCGTGATAACCTTTCTATGATACTTTCCTTGACAATTCTTTCTTAACCACTATGGCATACTGTACTGATACCAAACATTTTATACACAGCAAAAATATAACAAGTTCATGCATATATAGGTAAATACGACTACAGTAATTAACACGAGAATATGTCGACCCAAAAATTATTCAGTGGAGTTATTGTACATGTGTATATGATGATTTAATTTACATTGTGAATGATACATCATCACATTCGATATAACCAATATCCAAATACGATATCCAGGTGTTTGCTTTTTATTCTTCCGATCTTACAAATGACAGGTAAAAATCATAACAAAATTTTCTATTGTTTACAATCATGTAACATGGATACCGTGCAAGGTTACAATTATTTTACTTCCCTTTTCGTATTATTATAAGCTTTCTTACTATAACCCAGGTAAATTGTATTATGAAATAATTATAATGCTCACCTGTCCATGGTTGATGAACCCGTGTCTCTCCGCTATACGATCAACGACAGACCGTCCCCCCGGGACATGGACGGCGATTTTGTTCAGATATTCACCCGAAGCTAGCTGACTAGATGAAATTATGATGATAAATATACAAAATAATATAGACCTAAAGTCACAAAAATACAGAAACTTTAAAATAGGTCTCCGTGACAGTGTTTGTGAATAACGGTTCCTCATGATATTCTGTTTCCTTCCCCGGAAGTTCAACTTTCTTACTTTTTGATTTATCGGCGAAGCTTTACCCGGTCACTTCCACTGTAAATATGATACATTTCTTGCTATCTCGTCATTTTGAAGTTCTGACTTCAATCCAATGTTACAATATGGCAAGCAAACACTTATCCACACGTCACACATGGAGAAATTGAAACCCACATCCTCGTACACAAGTTCAGAAGGGAACGCGCTTTGACCTCAGAACAACGCCGTCTGTCGGTACTTCAAAGTCTCATTGACAACTAATGGGATAACTCTTGATGTTTTTGTTAAATCCATTTGTACATGCTTAGCTCGAGGCAAAGCCGAACTATTCCAATTGAATTAGACTAAAAGATTATTTTAAATGACTAACAAATTGGCATACGATATTAAAGGCAAGGATTTATTTACTGTTTAGAATACATGTAGAATCTATATTGCATTAGATTCGTATCGAAGACTCGCATGATGTCAAAAGATTCACAACGTTATTCAAATAATTTCATGAATTTATCGTGTTGGCGTGCACATTCGGTCAAAATTTTAAAGATATTGAACCACGCGTTTTTTTCTGTGTTGACATCAGAACCTGTCAAGTTGAATATATTTTGTATAAATATCTGTTTGTATATATATGCAAGGATTTTTAGGTGAGACACTCGTGAGTCCTTGATATATATGAGACAAAGAAGTTTTTCCAACCGTGTGGACAAAAAAAAAGATTGTCAAATTTTCGAGGCGATCTGCCCCTTTATCAAGGCACACAAAACGAACAGGATTACACAATATGATACGAACAGTAATAAGGGACAATGAAAGTAACTGTTTGTATCAAGGACGTCTCACTTATAAAGCCTTGGTTTGTGTATAGGACTAATATCAGAAACATTTTTATTTATACCACGATAAGAATATAGTAATTTACATACGTAACGGTAGGTCCGTAATATGATTTAACCAGACCCAATGATGTGTATGTAAATTCGATTTAGCTTTTTAGTTATTTCAGTCAGTGCAGCTATTAATATATTGTACTCTGCAACGTGGTCATAGTAACTATTACATAAGATAGCAAATATTGCATAAGATATTTAGATTATTTACATAGATCTCTGATTATATTAATGGTAATGCATATTAATATTGATAAAAAAGTGGAGACAAACATAATCATTTCCTTGTATAAACATGTCATAATATAATTAGATTTTTTACTTTTTTAAAAATGCTCCACCGCCGACAGAGCATAAATGATGTTAATCATTTGAACAATAATTGGTGTTTAATCGTTTATATATATGCCTAATTAACACAAAAAATAATATAAAATAATTTATTTCGCGTTTGGTGCATGCGCAATCAGTACTTCCTTCCATATAGGATATAGTGTCACGGATTTTTTTCGGGATGCAATTAATTATTTTTAATTATTTTGATTATTAATTATTTTAGTTATTAATTATTTTTAACATGAAGTAAAATTATAAGCTCAAACTTTTCAATGGTGTAAAAGTAAGTTAACTTTTGTAACGGAGAAAAAAAAAATACTAAATCGTCTGCTCCTGTTTTTATAGTGGAAAAAATACCATTTGTCCAGCGGTGGAGCATCTTTGTGAGGACTGTAATATGTATGAGAAGGCGTGTAAGGGTGCGCGTGTGTGCGTGCGTGCGCGGTGTGTGTGCAGGGTGCGCGTGTGCGTGCGTACGTCCGTACGTGTTAAAATGGGTGAGTGTATGTGGTGTGTGAATGTGCAATGTAGTATATTATTGTCTGAGCGTTTACATGTTACACTAATACATAATATGATAACTGAATTTGTGTTTTTTTATACCAGTAATATAAGTTGTAAAGCTTAAACTAATAAAGAAAATTGAATTGAAATTGAATCTTTAAACTATCACTCTGTTTAGCCACCTAAAACTAAAAAGTATTTTCTTTCTGGGCCCAGTTTTTACGAACATTCCTTAAATTTAAGAAATTCCTTAAAGGATTTGTGCAGCCATTTTTTTTTTTTTTTTTTATAAAACGTCAGTATAGGATATTGCTTTGGATGAATGAAAAATCAATTCCCACCCAAGGAATCGCCTAACTTTAGCGCTATCGGTTGGTTTTGGTCGTGATTTACGGGTTGTGTCGACTACGGTTCAGAGATAATGATGTCACAGTAGTCCGCGACTACATCAGGTAAGCCTAATACTAAACATTTATACAACACATATACGTGCACGTTAGATCTACAATTTGAGTTTTTCGAGTAAATGGTTATTCTAGCTTTATGATATAGATATTTTCAGTTTCAAAACGTTCCATTTACACCATTTCAAACATTCAAACAATCATATATCTAACTTTAGATTAGATAATCAGTCCAATTTGTTAGCGATATCAAAATGATGTTCGGATCAGTCTGGACTGAGGTTTAGATACGGCCCATATTATGTAAATTTCTGTGTAATGAAAAAACAGCATAATTTAACTCTATTTTTTTACGAGCAAAATCACAAAAATAAGCATGAATATATCTAGAATGCGTGTTTTTATTTCAAACTTCTGATGAAAACACGGCACAGTTTTGAGTAAAAATAAAATGTGGACGGTTATCAGTTATGTGATATTGGAGTAATAGTACCGATCTTATACCGAAAATAATATGTATATCTATATTGTTGCCTTTGAAACTTTATCCATAATGTTTACTAAAAAGCAGAAATACATCAATGATATTTCTGATATATGTTTTTAAATTGCAGTATAAATATAGATTTAAATTCACTATTTCAAAATTATACTAAATCCTTAAAATAGTCTATTCATTGTCGATCCTTTTGTATATCATACCGAGATTTAAATAGTGTGATATATGAACATACTTAGTGATATTTAAATAAGTATATTTAGTGTGGTAATGCTGTAGCCCTTCTTGTATGACTATACATGTAGAATCGAAACGGTGAAAATACATGCTTAAAATTTTTGCTAATACATGTACCTTTGAAATTACGGAAGATTGCTATATGCCACGATTTCGTTATTACAGTACTTGTCTGGAATAATTTTTAAGGTTCTTTATTTGAAATAGTTCTTAGAACTATTTTTGTTCTGAATAAGTCAACTTCCATTAACGTTTTACCTGTGTACGACATATATATATGTGTAAAATATATTCCTAGGTATGATCAGGTATATATTTTATATCCATTTGCTTTTACATCCTCATTTTAAAAATGGAGGTGATAATAAAAAAATACCTAGAGCATAGATGTACGGGGTTTCCATAATTCAATTAACGGATGTCCCAACCTGATTGACAGTAAGACAATACCAAATACCCGATATAGTCCACCGAATAGCAAATTGCCTGCGGCCAGGTAATTACAGGTGTATTCGATGAAAGGCGTTGTGTACAGGTAATCCACATCCATGTCCAGGTATTACATAACCATCAAACTAAAAGCATGGCTAATAATGTATTTATATCGGTGTATCTATTCGTATTATCGATTAAAAATTTAAATCGACCGCACTGTCTAAAAAAAATTGTTTTGCTTAATATCTCAATATTTTGAAAGTCAATATAAACTGAAATTATCATTTTTGACAGAAAAAAAAATTTTGATTAATAAGACTACAAATTTTTTCTCAAGTAACAACATTTGCTTACCCCTGTGTGTATTAGTGTGTTAATTTTGATAATATTAACAAAATAAACCATTTTTGCATGAAATTTAACCCTTTATAATCTAAAGTTCTAGGGTTTTCCCATATTGTTAACATTTTTGCAATCAATAGAAAAGGGATGTTTCTTTCTAAATTAACGTATTTGGTATGGAAGATTTACAGCAAATATATAGCTCATGATACAGTCAGTAAAAATTGATAAACTGTAATTATCATATTGGATTTTAATTTTTGACAGTAGTATACCCTTTTTTCCTAGAGAAATTTGTGGCCAAATTGGCATTCAGATATTTGACATATCACGGGATACCATGCAAAAGAAATTTAAACGATTTACAGGCATATTTTCTCCGAATTGGCGCCCCGCTGACTTGTTCAAGATGTCCCGGGGTAAAGAGCCAAGAGTGATACTGATTGTAGTCTAATTCAATGGATGAGATTTTCCATAATTTGTTTTTCGCGGAAAATTTGAAGTTCTTAATTATGCTCTACCTCTGACAAAGTGATAAATTATATTGCAGGGGAAGTCACTCTAATTTGACTATTGAGCATGTATTCCATGTCATAGTCAGAAAAAGAGCAAATTTTGGATTAAAATTTAATTTTGACGACAAATTTATGCTTTTTGGAGCAAATTTATCTGAGCTTTGACACTATGACTCTAGCGAAAAAAGGTTTACTATCAAAACCCTATTAACTTTAATCGAGGTGGGGGTAAAAAATCCAATTGGCCACCTGTCGACATTTTCCAGGATCCCTTAAAATTTTTCAAATCTCGTATTTTTTGGAAAATATCCAAAGGATGGGTCATATATTTTTCAATCATCATTTCCAAATACAAATTAGTGATTTAAAGGATTTGACAACGTCCTGTTTCCTACCTGGTAGTTCTTAGCCCTGTGGTTGTGTCGATACGGTTCAGAGATAATCTCTTGTCACAGTAGTTTTCGACTACATCAGTGTAAGCCTAATTTAAACATTTAACAACACATACTACGTGACACGTTAGATCTACAAAGAGTTTTACCTCTATTACTAGCTTTATGATATACATATCAGTTTCCCCGCCCCTTTTACACCATTTCAAAATTTATATGTGCTTAGGGGTTTTTAGATTAGATGTGGTCAAATTTGGTTACAATCCAATTTGCAGAATAACTAAAATGATGTTCGATTTTTGGATAAATTTCAGTACCTTTTAGATCTATTGGGCCCGCCCCTCCTAATATTTCTGTGGGGGGGGGAAAAAAAGCAAAATTTATACTGTTTTTTTTACGAGCAAAATCCCCAAGGTGTTTGTAAGCAAATTATTTAGAAATCCATTATTTCAAACTTCTGATGAAAACACTAGTAGCGAGTTTTGAGTAAAAATAAAATGTGGACGGTTATCAGTTATGTGATATTGGAGTAATAGTACGCCGCTTATACCAAATAATATATTCTATATTGTTGCCCTTTGAAACTTTCATAATGTTTACTATATTAAAAACACCAATCAAAATACATCAATAAAATTCCATGATATGATGTTTTTAAACTTGCAGTATGCAAATATCATGATTTAAATTCACTATTTAAAAGCAAGTTAAATCCTTAAAATACTTTATTAGAGTCGAGTCCTTTTGTATATGCGAGGGGGGGGGATATATGAACATACTTAGTGAGATTTAAATAAGTATATTTAAGTGTGGTAATGCTGATAGCCCTTCTTGTATGACTATACATGTAGAATCGAAACGGTGAAAATACATGCTTATTCTAATCATGAACTTTGAAATTACGGAAGATTGCTATATTTACGATTTGTTTTATTGTCCCTGGAATAATTTTTAAGAGTTCTTTATTTGAAATAGTTTACGGAAGAAGCCATTTTTGTTTGAATAAGTCCAAAAAATTTTGCAACGTTCCATTACCTGTGTACGAAATATATATTTTTTTTATTATTTTTTAGGTATGATCAATCAGTATATTTTATATATTTGCTTTTACAATTTAAAATTTTAAAAATGGAGGAAAAAATAAAAAAAACACCTAGAGCATAGATGTAGAAGTCAAAATTTTAATTCAAATCACAATCCAATATTCCCAACCTGATTGACAGTAAGACAATACCAAATACCCGATATAGTCCAAATAGCAATTGATGCGGCCAGTAATTACAGGTGTATTCGATGAAAAGGTTGTGTACAGGTAAAACAAAATGTCCAGTTTACATAACATCAAAGATAATAGCATATGTTTCTAATAATTATGATTATATTATATCGGTGTATTATTCCGTATTATCGATAAAAATTAAAATCGACCGCATAATGTCCTAAAAAAAATTGTTTTGCATTTTTGATATAATATCAATATTTGAATTTTCAATATAAACTGAAATTATCATTTTTGACAGTTTTGATTAATAAGACTAAAAAAAAATTTTCTCAGAGTAACAACATTTGCTACCCCTTTCCCTTAATTTTGAGCAACAAAATACACCATTTTTGCCATTTTTGCCAAATTTAACCCTTTATAGAAAAAGTTCTGGTATTCAAAATATTGTTAATATATTTTGCATATCAATAGGCAAGGGGTTGTTCTTTCTAAATTAACGAACCTAGTAAAGATTTACAGCAAATATTAGCTCGATACAGTCAGTAAAAATTGGTAAAACTGTGGCTCTACTCAAAGCGAAAAAAAGGCATTATATCTAAATGGCCGCCAAATGGCCCATTTCTTTAATTCCCTGTATAAAAAAATCTGCTTAAAATACAAATGTATGAAAAATATTTGCATCAGGCAAATTGCTTCAGATATTTTGACACGTATCGCGGGAAATTAAAAGTGTAACTGGATTTTCGCCCTTACAGGATAACTCTTCTAATTTGTCGGTCTGTTTCAAGATGGCGGCTCCGGCAAGGACACTTGGATTGTAAGGAGAAATGATATTTCTTGTGTTTTTGTAGTTCTTTTTGGCTCCAAGTGATAAATTTATATGTTCTTTTGAGACTTTGTGCATGTAATCCCGATAGAGAGAAAATAACATTTAATGCCACGCGTATTTACATTGAGCAATCGACAGAGCTTTGACATGTCTCGAGTCACAAGTTCCATCACTGTCCATCTGTTCGTTACCACCTGTCGACATTTACCAGGGTCCTTCTAATTGCAATCAGTGGGGGGTTTTTTGATATTTTTCCATAATTAGGTGGCTGACTGTACCTGTATACTACCTGGTAGTTCTAGGTCTATGCATATCGCACTCTCTTGTAAAGTCTGTTATCGTTACTGTGTCGTCAGTGATCGTTGTGTTGTCTCGTGGTCCGGTTATATCAGGCTCGGTTATATAGACGTTAGCCTCACCAGAAACATATATACATAGAGATTGGCAACTCCGCCATTTTTACGATACGCAGATGTACCTTTCTATGTGCTTAGGGTTTTTTAGATAAACTTTTAGATAGTTAAATACAGCAGAATAACTTTGAATTGTTATAAAAGTTCAGTAATTTTCAGATGGTTTGAATACGATTTTGGATTAAAAAAATATGTTTTAACTTATTTATTAATAAAACAAAATGCTCTTCCGGTTTTGAAAGTCTGATTTTTGAAAAAAACTAGTAAAATTGCTGATTTTCATGCTTTAAAATCATATTAAATAACACCAATCGGGAAATCTGGTCACATCAAAACATGATATGATGTTTAAACTTTGTATTTATGCAAAAATATCATGTTTAAAAGAATACACTTAAAAGTAGTTAGCCAAGGGAAAATGCTTATAAACCGGAGGTCCTGCTGCCTGTCAACTATGACAAAGAAGGAGTTTCTAATCTCTATGTATATATGTTTCTGGCCTCACTAATCAATCAAATAATCAGTCAGTTATTTACTTGTTTAATTGGAAGACCTTAAGCAGTCACAGATACGGAATGAGCCAATTTTTAATTTCGAAATGTCCCAAAGTCCATGATAAATTCAAACTGATTGAAATTTTTTTTCCGGTAAGGATAAAACGGAAATTGATAGGTGATACCTATATTCGCTATTGAATAAATAATGGTTATATATTGTGGAAATTTCAAATGCAATTCTTCTGAACTGTTTATCAGAAACATATATATATTGTTAATAATAAATTCATTGATACCCTATATATTATATATGTAAGTAAAAAATCAATTCATTATCAGTAATAGGGTCCTTCATACTAAGGACAAAAAAAATGTCTGTTTAGGCTGAAACATATATACAAATATGTGTATATATGTATCATTCTGTTTTAAGGGCAGTTACCTGACTGACCCTAATTTTTTTTTCGGCACTTTTTAAATGTCTTTTAGAAAAAAATATTTAAAAGTGAGGCTTTTGATCTCAGACTCCTCCAATTCCGGCCATCATTTTAGAGTGAAAAACACTGGTAAGAATATTTATTAAAAAAAAAAAATGAATAAAAAAAAATATCCTGCCGACCAACCAACCCTATGCTCTTTTTTTTTTGCCAATGTAACCCTAAACAAACATATTTTTTTTGACCTAATTCCAGGTAATATGTAAGGGCAAATTTTTCATTGCATGCATAATATATGTTTCTAATGCAGAATATATAGCTACTGGAAGAAATAAATGAAAAAAATTAGATTTATTTTAATTAAAACTTTTCATTTTGTAAATATCTTTAAAATCCTAAGTTTTAATGGTAGTCAGTTAACTTAATTATGCTTTTGTTTTTATAGAGTGCTGTAAGACCTCATATACCATCAATAAAGTTTTCGTTATGGAGCAACAACAGGAATCAACATGCGTGCATGTAGAATAAAGTCATAGTTTTATTAAATTATATAAAATAAATGAATACATACTAAATGTTAATATTTTGTTATGATAGTAGTTTACTAAATATCTATTCATCAATATTACTTGTGGATGCATTACATTATAGAATATCCAGTCTATGATGCCAAACCTATCATAGGTAAAAAGATACAAACCATTTATTATAGATTACATGTTCTACTTGGTCACATGCGTGCATGAAAAATAATGTTGAAAATTTTTCCAGAAATTTCCTCAATTAAGTGTTTTCAAATAATCATTCAATATTACATGTCTGGTAATTTTGAATCATGATGCATGATCAATGAAGATACAGAAAATTTTTTCTTGTTGTAAAATGGACAGACTTCACAATCTTCTATGGTATAGTCCATGTATGTCCAGGTAAAAAAATCCAGGTAGATCACACACAGGTAAAGTTACTTTTATGATACAGACTATAATTGTTATAACAACATACTTGCTGGCACAGGGACCTGGCACGAAATTTTTTAACCAACACTATACATATATATATGTTATAGTATCAAGGGTAAATGAACTAGGCGGTCGAGAAAACGTGACCTATTTTTTTAAAACCGTGATTATTTTCATAAATGGGTTCTATAACAACATTGACGGATATCTTACCTTTAATAGAAATAATTTATCTTTTCCATTGATGCTTGACGAACAAAATTGGCCAAGTAGTGACGAAGTTTATGGCTTGATATATCGGGAAATTTACGAAAAATATGCTAGGTAGACATTTCCCTGTCCGGTCGAAATGTCGTCTCGGCTCTAATGGGTACCTCAAAACCAAGCCAAAATCACAAAATCTCTCATTGTGGTGAGTAAACAGTACCCATAACTGTGTTCATCCACAATCTTCCTTTGGAGGTGTCATGACCCGTACTTTGTAGAAACTCTATAAAAACATCGTGTAGCTCACTTACTTTAACCGTCACCGCCATTTCATTTTCCTCTCGGAACGCTTCTCGACTTTACATAATGTGACTACATTATGCAAATTATGTAATGTTGTGCTTTTGGGTAAACTCGAGAAGCATTCCGAAGAACAAATGAACATGGCGGTGACGGTTAAAGTAAGTGAGCTACACGATGTTTAAATGGAGTTTTCTACAAAGTACGGGTCATGACACCTCCAAAGGAATTTATGGATGACCACAGTTATGGGTACTGTTTACCACAACAATCGTAGATTTTGTGATTATGGCTTGTTTTTTGAGTCCCCCATTAGACCGATGACGACATTTCGACCGGACAGGGAAATGTCTACCTGGCATATTTTTTCGTAAATTTCCCGATTCATCAAGTCATAACTTCGTCAATACTTGGCCAATTTTGTTCATCAAGCACTCAATGGAAAGAATAAATTATTTCTCTTTAAGGTAAGATATCCGTCAATGTTGTATAGAATCCATTTATTAAAATAATCACGGTTTTAAAAAAATAGGTCCGTTTTCTCGACCGCCGAGTTCATACCCTTGATACTATAATATGTATATGTATACTGTTAATTTAAAAAAATCGTGCCAGGTCCCTGTGCCTGGTAGATGTTTTTAAAATGTAGGCGTTCCGGATACAGCCATTCCAACCTGGCCAACCTACCCTGTTTAAACACATAAAATCCCAAAAGTTGGCTAGACAGGAAGACACCATAATTTTATGTGTATTAAAGACCTGCAAATGGTTAAAACAAATAATACTTAAAAGCCTGAATTAACTGTATATAAAGCATACACTTGAGTTGAAGAATTTTCATTAATATAACTTAGTGAAATTGTGGAATTTAGACAATATAAATTTAAGCAGGATATATAGCAGCATGATTTGCACAGCTGATATAATGAATCTAATCGTAAATCTTTTATATAAATTCATCTGTATATCTGGTTAAAAAAGCAATTTTACAAAATCATTTTTAATATGATAAATACTATTTACATGTACTTAATATTTAATTATGTATGACAACTACAAGGTATCATCTCTGTTTTGATATCTTTAATATCTTGATTATTTTCTTTTAGATGCACTAATACAACCCAAAGAGACAACCATAGTGACTCCCCCTTCCACAGCTGTACCATCTGGGAAACCGATTGGAAGTACAGCGAGAGGCTCGGGTATAGAATTTAAGGACCTTCCTAGCCGCTACCAAAGGAAACCAATGACAGAGGAGGAAATGGATTTCATACAGGTATTGCTTAGATGACAAATTATAATGGTAGATTAGAGATTAGGATTATACACATTTAAAAATTGATAAAATTTGGGGAAATTTCTAATTTATTTAGTGAAGTTTTCTGTATTTACATAAACTGGACATTAGTTGTTCACAAAATTGCACAAATTACACAAATATTTAGCCTCTTCTAAATCAATGACTTGAGCAGTCCATCATGAAATTTTCAGGGGTTGAAAGAATTAAAGTATATACCATCTGGTTCAGTAATTTGAAACTCACATGTAGTTTGGTGGTTTTTCTCATGGAACTACACATATCTTTAATTTTTTCTTATTTAAAACATTGTGCCTCCTAATTAGGTTGTGTATCCTTAGGTTCATTTATGAAACATCATGACATATTGAAATATCACTACCAATCAACTTAAATTATTTGACTGTTACAGAGAGGCGGGCCTGCGTAGTGAAGTACAACAATAATGATATGAAGTCATGGAGAAAATGAACGAGAGACAAATGTATGAATGGAGGATACCTTAGGACTCAAATGTGTTGTTTTTAAAAAGAGTATATCTGTTATAATTGTTAATGATATGAGTTAATTGGTACAATTTAGTTTGACTTGATAGCGATGGACTGTTTCGTTCGCAGTGGCACCCGTAAAACTACAGGAGTGATAATTAAGATTGAAAAATAATAATAATCAAATATGTGAATACTGCGGTGCCTTTCAGTCAAAAAATGGATTGATAAAGGGGTCACCACCTTCAGATTTTCCCTCAACGATAATATTTTACTACCTGTAAAAGTCACAGAGAATGCATGTACACTGTGAGTGATTTTGTACAGTGTTGACAATGTAAATAAACTCATAATTTTAATATTATGTTATATTGCTTTATTTTGGACATAAATTGACTTCTTTCAGTCAAATGGGTTCGTGAATTTGTTATGCCAAAGAACCTTTTGGGATTGAAGACTCCTGAAGTAATCTTTGTTTGAGAATGCTCTTGCAATACAAGCAATATTAAGTGTAGAAAAGTACTTTCTTTTTTTTCTGTATAAACTACTACAAGGAAACTTGGTACCAAAGAACTATTAACTTAAGTCTACATCTTTCTGGTCCAAGGGAGTTGAGGACAAAACAGTACTAGTAAATTTAAGGTTAACACAATAATCTTATCCCATCTTGATCTACGAGAGTTGTCTCCCTTTGTATACACTCTGTCACTCAGTAGTAATATGTGAACAAAGGGAAGTAACTCTGGTAGACCAATATGATATTGTGTTAACATGACAACATCAAGGGACAGACAACTTCTATTAGTTTCTATTTGAAAATTCACATTCCATTGGAAAGGGGCAATCCATGAATTAATACATGTAGGGTGTGCTCGAACATTTCTAGAATGACATAAAGTAATCACTTATCAAACTTAGACTTATTTTTTCTCCATTGGCAACGTTCAAAATTAATGCCAGGCAACTTTTATCATATATCTGGTCCTTTGACAGGCAACTTTTGGTCCAGATAGAAGATATACAAAATAAACAAAATAACAAAAGATCCCAGAGGGAATCTTGGCACCCCCAAAGAATGATCTATGTCTGACAATGGAAAGATGGATCTTTTCTCTAATTTTCAAACTTTTTCAAACATACTACATGTAAAGCTTGATACAGATCGCTTCAGTACTTTCTGAGAAATAGCAGTAAAAACTTCAACTATCAAATTCAAGATGGCTCCTTGGCGGCCATCTTGTTGACCAATCGCTCTCAATAATCGCTATATGCACAACTAGGGCCATTGGGGAACCTACATGTGAAATTTGAGACCGATCCCTTCAGTACTTTCTGAGAAATAGCGATAACAAACTTTAACTATCAAAATCCAAGATGGCTGCCTGGCGGCCATCTTGTGAATTGATTGGTCCAAAAACGCAACATGCACATCTAGGGCCCTAGGGATCCTACATATGAAATTTGAGAAAGATTCCTTCAGCACATTCGGAGAAATAGCGATAACAATCTTTAAATATAAAAATCCAAGATGGCTGCCTGGTGGCAATATTATAGACGGATTGGTCCCAATATGCAATATACACAACGAGGTCCTAGGGGAACCTACATATGAATTTTGAGACAGATCTCTTCAGTACTTTCTGAGAAATAGTGATAACCTAAACTTTAACTATCAAAAGCCCAAGATGGCTGCCTGGTGGCCATCTTATTGACCGATTGGTCCCAAAATGCAATATGCACAACTAAAGCCCTAGGGGAATACCACGCATGAATTTTGAGACAGATCCTTTCCGTACTTTCCTTTAAAAATAGCGATGACAAACTTTAACTATGAAAAATCCAAGATGGCTGCCTGGCGGCCATCTGGTTCATCGATCGATCCAAAAATGCAATATGCACAACTAGGGCCCTAAGGGAACATAGATAAGTGAAATTTGAGACAGATCCCTTCAGCCCTTTCTCTGAGAAATAGCGGTAACAAGAAATGTTAACAGATGGAAATGTGGAAACAGATGGAAGGACATGGACAAAAAGCGGACCATGGACTTAAAATGGGGGAAGCGATTTCAAAGATCAAACTGCCACCATTTTTGATGATCTGGTTTTGTGTAACTTCTAAAAATGGGGGTAACTTTTGTCCTTAGAAAAAAGGTCACTGTCCATTGGAAAGATTGATGTCTTACAGACAATGCATACTGTGAAACATTTTTTCATGGGGGTAATTTTCGTGGATTTGTTTTTTGACCAAATTCAACGACACGAAAATATTTCAGTTGGAAAATATTGTTCAAACAAAGATAGTTTTCCACTGCATAACATTTAATTGATTGAGTATATCTGACTCTATTAATGTGACCGATAATTGTTTATGGACACATCTGTAAAAACACGGAACTCTAGAATGATTTAAGTGGAGCTTAGTTCACTGTCAAACATTACAGGTGACAAACTGGGATTGATAAGGTCTTCTTACGAATTTAAGACAATCAAGTTAAATCAAAAATTGAGCCCAACATATTTCACAGTATATAGACTACATGTAAACTGATAACAAAAACATTCAATAGTTTTAAAAGAAAGGAAGAGCTTTCTCCCACTTTAATGATGAAAGCAACTAACAATACTACAGACATTCTCAATACGATATGGATACAGCATCAATTTATAAATTAGTGTATTAGTATTTACCATGCATGAAGGGAGCACAATTACATTTTGATAACAAGCATAAAAGGCTCCCTAGTGGATTTTGTCAATTAAATAAATAGAAGACAACCAATTGTGGAAAGTCACGTAAAAACAGCAATGACCCATGAATATGCAATTCTGCATAAAATACAGAAATATTAATGTGGCTCACAGTTTGCAAGCTGTTCTTATACAACCTACTAAAGTAGACCATCTCTGTTTTCACCCAAGGGAGATAACTCTAAGTGTCAAGGTGAGATTAAATCATGATTATATACAGGCGATAAACCATCACACTATGCTCCCTTCAAAAACACAACATCTAGTAACAATCTGTATAAATGTATGAAAAAACGAGTTTAAAGTATCAGACCGTATTCTGCTTTTCTGCTCTATTACAAGAAAGTTAAAACTTTTCAAATTTCATACAAATATAAGATTATCTTGGGATTGACTTTTTCTGGAAAACGCAAATTGTAAGTTCACTCATAATTATTATAAATATCCCACAAATGTGCTCTCAATGACAGGATCTTCATTTCTTAAAGTTACTCTTTCTAGTCTGGAATTTCAAGAATAATAATAAAAATACATAAACAGAATTACTGACAAACCAACTATATAAATTGGTAGGTAACAATGTACCAACACATATAGAGGCTAAAGACCTACAAAATATAAAAATAAACAGTTCCACCCTATAGTTTCAATTTTAAAATGAAGAAAGTGCACGTCTGTGGAGTGAACTCAATGTCTTCATACCATACACAAAGGAACTACATTTTATGTGTTAATTGGCACATTATATATAGTTAGAACAAAGTTGCCTGACGATGGGTAATTCAAATAATAAATAATGTTTTAACTATCATCAATATTTATTGAGTATTAATGCCATCTCCTTTCTGCCTCTGGTAATTTCGTTATTCACATCATTTATAAGTGGTAACATATATTAATCATTACTTGCATGCTATCACCAGAATTGCGACCTTATGCCTTCTTCTTCCCTTGTTAACGAACCATTCCCGATTCATCTGGTGCCAAAATTCTTGTCCTTTTACATGAAATGTAGCAAAACTCACAACAATATAGTAAGCAGTGATACATCCTTGTAGTGTGTATTGTTGAATTTTAGGAAAATTGGAGTCTTTTCCTAATAAAAGGTGGAGTGTCGTCTTATTTAATAGTGAACACTGCCCTAGTGACTCACCCTCAGATAAAAAGATCCATCTCATTAATTAAGACCACACTTTTTTAGGGTACAAAACTGACCAATTTCAACACAATTTGACCAAAGTATTACCAATAAAAACATTTGGTTATATGACCCCCCCCAACCTCCCCCCCTTTGTCGGGGGTATTTTTAAAGACAGAATTAACTGTAACAATTAAAAAAATAAAAGAAAAAATTGGAAATTTAAAACAAAAACACAGCATGCCACCGATATAGCACATCTGTAGTACCTTGTTATTTATTGATGCAATATGATTTCATATTCTAATACAGGATGTACAAACACTGGATCCAATGCAAGCACTGCAAGTTATAATTGCAAGCTAAAAGGAAGACAAGTAGGTATAATTATGATGTCCACTCAAACAAGGGGCCAGTCTACAGTAGTAAGATTTTCTGCGGCTAATATTCAACAAGGTTACAAGGAACCATAGCTAGTATATATATGAGTACTGAAGAAACACAGTGGTTTCAAAATAGAAATAAGAAATCGGCATACATGTTTTTGTAAATTTTTATAATAGGTTTAACAAACTTCAAACTATCTCTATAAACCAACAAAGTTATGATAGAGGCACCCAGTTCGGTCAGCACAAAGATACGATTTTACACACCATAATTCGACCCCATTAAGTGCATCTGTCCCTATAAAATCAAACACATCCCAACACTTGTGGAGGCCTCAATTATTGACTAAGAATTGTAGACCTAGAATCCATTGAAGACTTTTTTTTTTTGTTATATTACTTTTTCTATTAATTGTGAGGGAAGGGCCATTTACATGTGCAATAATTTTTTTGAAATGTTTAGCCCAAATGTTAGTTGTTTAAAGCATCCATTTGCATTTTATCATTTTTATCTGTTTAAACCACCCTGGGCGACTTACTGATTTGAATAAGGAATCAAAAGCACCACGAATACCTCCACTATCAAAACTTAGTTCCCATAACAAAAAATATGTTAAAAAAATTTATCGTGGCCCTTAACATAAATGTTCAATTTCAAGAAGTACAACAAATTTGTTAAAAGCGTGGAGTAGTACTAGTTTAAAAGCAGTACCCTTTGCGTTCCCATTTGCCAGATACGTAACAGCTGTACTAAAAAATGATCATCAACAACCGCCAAATGGAATTTGTATTGATTTTTTTCCATGAGGCGGCAGGCACCCATATTAAAGAATACCCTTCCAATAATAACAATGCCAAGTATTTTCGGCCGTTAACAATAAAAATGGATATAAATGGTAAACATCAATAAGTTTTTCGGGAATACATTCCAATAATATAATCCAGTGGTAGTTTTTATATTATTATAATCCATGTAGTTGTTTATAGTAGATAAATTACTCTCTGTATTTGTTTATCAAGCAAAGAAAACATTCCGATCACAAATGTAAACTTTCCTCGGGTCTGCCATCACTTTGGATCCAAGTGGTGATGCTTCTGAAAAATGAACCACTTGTACTGGTATGAGCATGTACCATTTTTGAGATACAACAGATCCGTAATGATACAACATGGTACGAATCTGCAAATGGAACACATGGTATAATGTCTGGAAGACTATGTGAAAACTCATAGACCCTAAATATCTGTATTTTTAAGGAGCAAAATTAGCACAGCCCAAAGACAACCATAGCACTTTAGCAATATGATACAACAAAAAACAAACATTTTGGTAATTGCAGCACACACATTAGCACGAAATGGTTTGCTCAGATAATTTACATTTGCTACATTTTTCACCGAAACACAAGGAAATAATAACTGTAACATGTCAATTTAGAAAAAATGCAACTTAACCCGCTCATTCCCAACCCCAGATCATCCCATAAATGAATCGCACCAATCAGTATATATGCCAAGTCCCAAATGTGTTCTTCAGGGGGTGAAGCTAAGGTTAAAGTAAAGAGTTACCGGACGGGTGGTGAAAAGGATCAAGGAAGGGGGGCGTGCGCAGATGGGCCGGGGTAGGATGGGAGGGGGGGGCGGGTGAGTTGTTAGAAGTCCCTGACTACAGGGACTTATGTGTGGAGCCATATAGCGGAGGGGGTATGTTTCAGAACGATAGTAGGATATTTATATGGGGACAGTATCATTTTGGGGTATGGAGTTTTGAAGTTTTCCCCACAAATATTTTGTTAAGACGAATAGAATGATTACGGATCTTTAATGTAGTGTGTGATTTTCAAAACCTTTAGGACCATGTTTTTTTGCGCGAGAGTACAAGGCAAAATGGCTTAGTAAGCCCCAATACTTAATCACTGATCATATATACTATATATTTCAGAAAGTGCCTTTTCGCAACTCAAAGGCAATTCACTCAAGATGTAGAACTAAAATTCTGTCAACCTTGTCATTGCACAGTGCACATGTAGAAAAAATTGTCCTGATAGACTTTCAGACAAGATTTTATTGTATAAATGAATATGTAATATAGAGAGACAAAACCTCTGGATAATCGCATCTATTAACAGTATTCCCATTTATGTGCATATTAGAGCTAACTTCCCTTGCAAGTCAGCAATGCCATCTGTGACGTAATTAAGTTAAATTTTAAAGGAGAAAATATCTAAATCACAATGTTTTCCCTCTGAAAAGATATGACGATACGCTCGCAAACACAGTGATGATCACAATCAAAAACCTACCTCACAATGGGCAGAGTAACTCTGTAATAATTGCAAATACAGAATAGAATCGGAATGAAAAATTTTTGTGAAAAATTTACTTGTACAATTGGTACCAATACTTTAAAATTTGAATAGTAACAACTTGTAATTTATCCCATAGTATCTTAAAGCAGCTGGCAGGCATGCGGTTACTCTTTACCTGTAATACATTTTTATGAGAATGTTTTTTTCTTTCACCCACAGCATGAAGTAATTAAATAATGGTAAAAAAAAATTACAAATGAATGGTAAATGCTTGGTTTACTAACAGATTGATTGGTAACACAAAATACAATGATGACAGAACACGCAGACTGTCCGAAGACCCTACCACGTTGATTGTTACAACGTTACGCTAAACTAATCACAAAACAAGCATGGGTGCCCCTGACGATCGGACTAGAGCCGGAAGACCATTTCGTAAAGGTTCCAAAAGAATATGGATGTACGATATCCGATTCATATTTTTAATGAATTTTTCGTGAACAAACGTACACAAATCGTAAAAATAATATATAACAAGAACTGCATGACTCAACATTGTACTTATGATTAAATATATAAAATGCCCAATTAAATAAATACAAGAAAAAGTATAATAAAACAGATCGTTGTCACTAACCACAAACAAACAAGATTGATCTCCACTTGAAAGAAGCGACTATCTGTGTTAGTTTTAGGAAATTAAAAAAAATCACTTTAAAAGTTTCACCATTCAAAATTGGTGTTATTTACAATGAAAAACCTTGTCATTATTTTCTTTGAAATCTTAATGGAATATGAGTCTTTTCCAGTAAAAGCTTATCTTGCATTCAGTTAAAGGTCCACAATATAGATAACAGGTCACAATTATAAATTAGAAGGGGGCAAGAGGAATGTTGTATTTGAAGATCTTATGACGAAACTTAAAGACCTTTATAGCTTTTGATTCAGATGGATCCACTAGGTACATGAACCTGGCTCATTTTTGATATGAGATATATTAATGTATTACAAGATGTCATTTAAATAAAAAAAAAAAAAAAAAACCAATCCAGGTACCAGTTGGATGGATTGGAGAATCCGTTTACTCATATACATAAAGACAATGAATTACCAGTAATCATCAAAAACTGTACACCCCACATTGTAAAACCAAAATTCTTTTGTTAGCTACTTGTGTTACGCAAAATTATCATTTCAAGAAATTTTAAATTTTCCTTACAAATATAGCAGATTTTTAAAAAAAATGGATGGAAATTCCTATTAATACAAAGGACAAAGGTAAAGTGATGTTTATATTAAATTAGCAGAGATAAACTTTGGTGAATTATACGTTGGATACACAAAATTTGCGAGGTAAATCGCAGCTGAAAGAAAGGTGGTTTACAAATTTTAGTTGCTAGATGGTAGGATAGTTATAAAAATACATCAAGGTCACAACACCAAAAAATGCTGAACAATAAATACTGTTAATTAATGTAGTTCACAGAAAACACCTTAAATAAATATACATTATATACACTGCAATGCCGGGAAGATGTACATGTACGAGACTGAGACTTGAGAGAGTGAAGACAATCTGATGTATATTATTCGTTCAAAAGTTTGAAAACAATATGAACCATAATAAAAGTTTTTTTGATAAAAATATTTATTCTAAATATATGTTTTTATAGACTAAATGACAAAGTAACAACGATCAAGTAATTATTAAATAAAGATGTTACACTTTCACCAATCCTCCTTAACTTTGTAATGCATATGGAAAGCATTAAAAAAGTAATAAGTGTAGAAAAAAAAAAATTCTATAATGCTTTCCTATTGATGAAATTTAAGTTAAAAGTTTAAAATTAATGAAAATGGACCCAGGCCTGGTTTTCCAAATTATAATTACTATAAAGGAAATTCTACCATGTCAAATAATTGTGTTTCTGTACGTACATTCCACTAGAGATAGCACATATCATGGTATGTGTAAAATTATGTAAAAATAAAACTTATCTTAAGATTTGTAATCAAATTGTATTGAACAAGCTTAACAGTATATATGTATGTTAAAATTATCAAACAAAGCAATTGCTATAATCATCAAGTCTTCTGGTAGAGTCAACTTGAAGCAAAGAACATGCATGCTGCATATTATAGTATGACACATTCGTGCACACAGTGTATTATATATACATGTATATCAGTCCTAATTGTTACTGTTAATACAGTAAATTTGTTTCATTAAAAATTTCTTTTTGCTTTTTAAACAATTTTTTTTTATCTAAAAATTCATATTTTTTCCTCAAAAAAGTTTTGAAATTAAATTTTATACCTTCATTTAATTCAATTTTTCATTTAATTGACACCAAGGAATCAAATACATTTGTCACACTCTAAAGAGTAGAAATTTAAGAATATGCCTCCTATTGAATTATGTATGCATTTACACAATCCATCAGCAGTGGTAGAAATAAAGTTAAAGATACTCCACCGCCGACAGAGCATAAATAATACCAATCATTTGAACAATAATTGGTGTTTAATCGTGTACATATATGTCTAATTAACACAAAAATTGGTTTAAAATAATCTATTTTGCTTTCAGTGCATGCGCAATCAGTGCATATGGAAGCAATTAATTATTTTATAATATTTTCATCCTGAAGTAAAATTAAAGTAGAAGCTCAAGTTTTTCGATTGTGGTAATAGTGTAAAGTAAGTAACTTTTGTAACTGAATAGAATTACTAGATCGTCTGCTCCTGTTTTTGATGGAGAAAAATTACCATTTGTCAGCGGTGGGGTATCTCCACCGCTGACAAATGGTGTTTTTTCACTATCAAAAACAGGAGCAGACTATTTAATATTTTATCTTTAGTTACAAAAGTTACTTACTTTACACCATTATCATTGAAAAGTTTTAGCTTCTAGTTTTACTTCTAGTTAAAAATATGAAAAGTAATTAATTGCATCCTGAAAAAAATCAGTGGCACTATATCCTATACGAAATTAAGTAGGGATTGTGTATACACCAACCGCAAAATAAATAATTTTTATATTGTTTTTTTATCAAATAAACATTTTTTTAATTAAATAAACACACATATATAGAATTCAACACCAATTATTGTTCTAATGATGAATTAATATCATTTATGCTCTGTCGGCGGTGGAGCATCTTTAAGTATTCTAAGCCTCATTATCTGAATGTTGGATGGACCTTAAGGAGGAACATCAAGTTATCTGCGTAAAAACTCTGGATTGGTTGCTAAAAATGTTTAATAGTAAAGATCAGAAAGAACTGCACGCAACATTTTACAAATTGTTCTTTGTATAGGCCTGCTGATCATCTTTAGCGGTTGCCATTTAAAGACAATGCAATTATGCTATTTATCTTTATATTTTGAAAGACAGAATATCTCCTTAAGCAGCAAAAATGTGGATGACATCAGTGATTAAGCAATGTTTTCACTCTCATTAAATAATGAATACATTAATTCTCCAGAGGAGACATATAAACACATTGAAGAATCTAACTGGATATTTTGTGACTACCAACAGACATTATTGTGATCAATTTGTCATGACTCTGCTACTTGATCTTCAAAGAACTATGATATCTTGGTTCATAAAAAAAAAAAAGAATTCCTAATTAAGGACTTATTTTGTACAATGGTAATTCACAAGAATAAATGGCTAATTCATTTGTCAGAAGCAAAAGTTTTACCCATCAACATATATATCAAAACCCACCACATGTTTAGACATACTATCAAAATAAATGTAAGGAGTGCTTAAATTGCCACTTCTGATAACATTAGATGATATTCACTCCATTTTTCAACTACAGACCCAAGACAATACTAGACATTAGAAATTCTTAAACAACAACCTTTACATAGCATTCACTTGTGTCACCACCGTGTAAGGAGGTGAAATGAAACACAATTCTTCTCCCCTGGCCGATTTCAGCTGATTTTAATATTTCCCAACCTACACCATTACGATGCTGCATCACCACCACAATTACAAAAGGATTTGAGATTTCGAAGTCTATCAAACAGTTTTACCATCCAAAGCACAGATGATCAAAATCGAAAGAACTTCTTCTACTCCGATTTCGATTATATTTTCCCGTCTCCAATATTACAGTCACCAATTTGCTGAGAAAACGCCACGGACTTTCATTGTTTCTATAAGTTTTTTATGGAGAGCCAAAACAAACGAGAACAAATTCTTGCCCATTAGGAGCGTTTCCAAGGATTATGATTCTCTAGGATATATCCAAAGTTTGATATGGCCAATTTCCGTTCATGTCGCGCATCCCGTCTCATGATTATCTGTACTATAATTATAATTGGTATTAGATCTTTCCTCCCTGAAAGAATTACTTTGATTCTCAGCTATATTTTTCCTTGCAAGCTTTTTCTTTGCTTAGCAGGACTCCTTGCTGGACATTTCGATCTTATCTTTGGATTTTTTCTCCTTACTTTCCGTTTAAAAAACGTTCGTGTCACACTTAGAACTGTCCTTTTGACAGAAGAACTAGGATTACTTTTGTCCGTTTTTTAATCAGATTTACTGTCACTTTTATTTTTGGCAGATGACGACGATTGATGATGATGATTATGACGATTTCTTTTGCGATGATTGAGATGACGATGTTGACACAGAGGAATGATCTTTTGATTCAACAGTGGAACTGGATGACTAGATTTTTGAACTCTTCTGGGAATGCGGTGGATAAGATACTTTTTGAATGTGACGGTGAACTTTCTTTCTGGATTTTTTGAGACGAAGGAGAATCCATTCTCAATGACTTCACTGCTGGCGATGAACTTTTAGCACTATTAACAGGATCCCTGGTGAAGCTCCGAGAACTTTCACAGATAAAGGTTAATAATGTTATTTTAATAGGAGAATCGTAAAAGCGGGAGGTAATCAGATCATCGTCAATCAATCATCATCATCGTCGTCATCATCTTGGTCACTTAATGAAATCTTGCATTAGGTCTAGTGAAAGCACACGTTTCGTTTGCTGTTGGATTATGTGGTTGCGGGGAGGGGTTGGTTGAGGCCAAATGGAGTATTGGAGGCAACAGAAACTAGTTCTTGTTGTACTCTCCTCGGTCCTCATCATTGTCCTCATTTAAACTATCCTCACTACCCACTGTTCTGAGCTACACGATAACGTCGTGACTGTGTTTGTAAGTCACGTAAGCTCCGGCTCCTCTAAAATCATGGACCACCCTTATCATGCAGATGATGAAGAGCGAACCATTACTACTCAATCCTCACACCTACTATCATCAGAAATAATCCAACTTCTTTTGATTGGTGGCTGCGACAAAAACCCTGAACTTGACCCTCCGAGAATGCTTCCCATTTTCTTTTTTATCATGAGAGGACACACTTCTCTATTATTAGCAAGAAGCTTCTTTTGAAAAAGTCCTTGATGCTAAGGAGAAGCAATTTTTTAACTCACTTACAGAGGGCGCAGTTGTAAGTTTTATTCTCTGGAATTTCTGGTCTTTAATACCTAACAGAAGTCTTCACGTTTTGATTTCAGATAATCACATGCCATTCCTGTTTTCACTTTTACCCACCTCCACTAAGAAACGGGTTTATTCACTTTTTCACTTTTAGATTTACTGTTGTCCTTTTCTCCACGCTTACTGGTATGTCTGTTGCTTTTCGAACGATTTACTTTTATCTTTATCGGATTTTGTGTGATTATTGAAGATGAGGAATTTGTATTCCTATGTTTTGATTGAAATGAAGAACAATCTATAGATGAAGACTTTTTCACCTGGGAGTCTTTTGAAGAGGAACCTCCTTGTCATTGGAAGACGATCCTTTATTCCTGGGAGAGCAAGATTCTTTGTTCCTTTGAACGCTTCCTTTCGCTTTTAGGAATCTTTGTCCTTTGAAAGTTTTACTTTTTTCAACAGAGGCTTTTCACTGTGGTTTTGTCCCTTGACTTAGACACTTGATGCGAAAGGAGGAAGAGCATTTCTTGGGCCATCTTGGTCGCATCATCATGAGAGGTACTGTCAGCAGGGGGAGTCCTTTTCTGTGAAGAGGAATGTCTGTCCTTCGTCGAGACTTTTATGAGGTTTTAAGAGCTTTTCACTTGTAGATGTACTGGAGGTTGGATTAGACCGTCCACAGTTTGGGCTGAGGTAAACCCGAAGATGAGGATGAACATGAAACTCCTTAGAACCAAGATCCTGGTATAGACTTACCGGCAATAGAACTATCCTTTGGACTGTGGAGAACAACAAAGAGTTTATTATAGTCTAAATTAATTGATTCGGTATCCTTTTGTACAATGCAACTTTAAACATTAACAGATTTGGGGTACAAGACAAGCACAGAAGTATGTGCGACATGTATATTCAACTATGTTCTTTCAGGCATATCATTTCCCACTTAAAAAATGTTTGAAATTAAATTGAACTTCAGCAACAGCTTTTGGGTTACCAGGGCAGTTTTTTGTTTATACGAATTTGACAATTGTTTGGACCTAGTTATTTGAGTTTAATGTATTAATGGCATATCTGTTGATTTTTATATTGCTTTTAGATGAGCCCTTGGCAAAGCCTTCGTAAGTCTGTAATAAAATCTAGCAGGTCCACCCATCCCCAACCACATAAACAGAAAATAGCCCAGTTGTCACAGCAGAGCAATGTAAACTGGGATGTGTTTCTGTGAAACAGTGCAATAAAGTAAGCTATTGTTACGCGCTATCCCATTAATACTACCTAACTGTAGCCTAACCAAAATTACACGATTCTTACATCCACCTCGATCTCATGGAGAGGACCATTCATTAAAGCCCCATTAAGTTGTTTGGGGTGAAAAAAATTATCGTCATAAAGTACCAAACTTGTGCTGAAATAGTAAGAAGCATATATCCATATGAAAATATCTGCTAATAAAAAATGGCCCAACATTTTATCATGTTTTTAAAAAACAATAGAAAACCCCTCTTCGGAGAGGGTGGAAAGTCCGTTGTTCCGCCCCAGAGGCCAAAACAATCTAGTAAGCAATGCGTAGGCACAAAAAAGTGGAATTTCCCTAACAAAAACTTCAACATCGTGCAATGGCGAACGCACTGAGGACTCGCCAAATACAATGTACTTCAGCGAACACACATGGGTCCCGTGTCATCAACACTTGCACGTTTCCTTCAGACAACGACAATTAGAGCGGTCAAAGTTGCATTGCTCGAGTCGCGATCGACTGCACGTTACGATTCCCACGCATTCCAACGCGAGGACCTACAAATACATGTTTGTACACTATGCATTATTTTACATGTAAGTTTCAATATAACAACTTAGGCTAAAACTATTCAAAAAGTTGTTTTGGTCATGAAATGAAAGCAGGCAGCTTAACATAATTAATAGATTGCAATCGGTATTTGCTGATCGTAAAGTATTTTGTTAAACAAGATTAAAAGTATGCCTATAGGGTCCTAAGACTAGCTTTGTTAGAAAATTTTACATGGAAACCGAACACACGTTTGTGTACATCGACACCTGCACAACACCGGACTATTTTTGTGTGACCTACTGGAGGCCTTCCCACGGGATGAACTCGCCAAACTCGTAAACAAAATGAAAGTAAACACAAACTACTCCATGTCGTTTATCCTGCTATATAATATATACGATTACATACGAAGTCCTGTAAAACCTACAAGTTGTCTACTCCATTCGCAGACTCGAGTCTCCGATCGCGAACATGTACATCGAAACTTAGACCAGTGGTTGGAGACAAGCGACGCAATATCGGCATTAATCGGATATAACACATCTACAAGTGAACATGATTATGAATTACTAACTGAGTTACAAATCCACATTAATCGCATAAGATCAATTATTATGAACTTTGTAATTACTACATAGCAAAAACATATATACATAAAATATGTTATGCTACATGTAAAAGATAACATGTAAATGAACCACCAGTTGTTTGGCTCGATAGACTGTTTTTTTTTTATATATGATATAAACATGTACACAATGTATATGTAATACTGTGTCAATATATAAAGAGAGAGAAAAAATGTCTATAGAAGCCAAACACCAGTGCATGAAACCCACATATGTAGGCCCAATAGTGATTCATTTTAATCTCATAATTCATTGCATGCACGGGACAGAAAAAGGAATGCAATGTACAAAATAGTAGAATAGTATTGGTTGATTATAATAGTACCTAAATAACAAATGGAGTAATAAAACATCGCGTTAATGATTTCTCTTCAGTTCATATCAAGTGAAAGAAGATCTGAGGGAAAAGTATAACCAAAACAGCCAAAGAAATACCTGTATTAGTCCTTACATTAAAAGCATGCGAAAACTGGGGAAAATATCCGTTTAAATAATAAGACTGTAAAGTCCTAACAGGCATCACTAACTTATTTTTATCTCACATATATTATTACCAATCGAACTTTTTTTCCTATGAAAACAAATGGTCTGGAATGCTAATGAAAACATAATTCAACCTTTCCACCGTAAAATGGAACACCCACTCGAGAAAATTAGAGAAATATTCAGTTTCAAAGTTCCTTTTCCTTCTTGAACTACGTACATATAAGAATTACGTACCGACGGCAAATAAAAAGACCACCAGGTAGTAAATCCAAGGTACCAAGATAATAATATTTTGGTGTCCTTTTTAATGATGAAACTCCTATTAGTACTGACAATATTTAATATCCCCTATAGTTCACTCTAATACTAGACGTTTGTACTAAATATAAAATGCTAGTCTTTTGATTAGTTTAATTTTGCTCCGTGTACATAAAATTTGTAGGCCTATATTTAAAAATGCCCATAACGATAATTAGGAACCTCCATTGCACCTGGTAATCACTACTTTATGTATATAATCTACTCCTTTTCTAAGATACACGAAACGTAATAGAAAAACATTTAATCAGCAGTTAATTAATATAGAAATGAAATCTCGACCAGTATCGGTATATAGATACAACATACAGATTTGACAGTATCTCGGACTTAGCGTCGATTCCAGTGATCTTTTCCAATCTATATGTACATGCATGTACTATCACCCATAAATTTTTTTTTTTTTTTTTTATTTTTGTTTTTTTTTCCATAGACGAATAACGTTCGTAAAATACCCAAGAGAATAAATAGAAAGGCCAGTTATAATACATGTGACAATAGTAAGTCTATTAGTCCACCTCTTTACGTATGTTCTAAGTATTTAGATATACTGTGCTCCTCCCTTACTCCTCAAATTATGAATAGGATTAGTACGCAATCATGGTATTTATTTTTATCTATATATAGTTTTTTGGATTAATACTGTATTTATCTCAAATTATTACACGAGAGTAAAGAAAATCAACCGAATCATCACCAAGAAATCGACACGGCCATGTGTTTATATATTGCTACTATAAAATTACCCCATCATGGAGCCCCACGTATGCATTTCACTATTTACCATCCACTATATTTCGATTAATACGTATTTTGTAATTAAGCTTTATATAAACTATATGTAACCTTTGACACCCAGGAAACATTTATAATCTGTGGAATCTAATATTTTTGTATCCCATATACTAAACAATTATAGAACATTGTATTGCTCCACTTCTTTTCCTCCTCAAAACTGCCCTCTGTCTCGGCCTTCGGCGTGTTTCTGTTTACATATATCCGGGTAATCGAACACATACTAAACCGAACTAGGTATTTTTAACTATGCAAATCAACCCGTTCTATATTAAGAGCATTCTTTACTAAATTGATTATTGCGTATTTATCTTCAATGTAAAGAAACCAAATGAAGAACCTTTTCATAAGGGATGTTATGTATATTTTAGCAAAGTTTGTGAAAGCATAATGGGACTTTAAGCACCAGCAGACAACGACAATCAGTAACTTTATTCACAGACCATCTTGCCCTAAGACATTTACATAACTATATTAATTTAATTTAAAATTAATGTGAAATAAATATCAAAGTGTTTGAATAAAATATCTGAGATTTGGTTTATAAAAATCATATTGAAAGGCTTCATTGATACTCCAGGTGTTACTTTCACTGACATTTTATCAACCCTTGGACAATCTTATAATAAAACTGATCATGAATAGTAGGCACCAGTAGACACTGGTAATTTGATCCTTTGTTTTGATACACATCAAAGGAAATGAGAAGACGATACACTGTGGTTAGATGTGTTGGCTTTGAAGTCGGGGTAGTTGCTCTCTCTGTAACCTTCAAATAAAGTCTCTGCAGGCCTGTTTGTTTGGTCAATATTTTTCTTTTGAACTGCATCCAGTTTTATAATCAGATAGTCCAGGGGTGTATATAACGTCAGAGATAGTAACCCCTGGAGTATCGAGATGATTGGAGAAAAAAAAAAAAAAAAAAAAAAAAAAAGTCAACTTAACAACTTAAAACTGTAAACCAACTTTCTTTCGTGTGCTTTTTTACTTTAGCAAATTTCGCGATCAAATTTAATTTGCGAAAGTTATTCTTTGCTAATAAATACACAACATATATACAGTATAACCCCTCTAACTCGAACCCAGATTCCTCGAGATACCCCTATTCTTCCAACTGGGTCGTCACGGTGCCGACCGTGTCCCTATAAGTCTAAGTAACAAAACCCTGGATTAGCCTCGAACAGCATATTTCGTCGAATACCCCTCATTCCTCAAACAGAAATATGTCCCCGATTCATCAAATACATAGTATTTACCCATTTTTTCGTTAAACAGGTGTTTGACCCTGTGCTTTTTTTTACCTGTGTCACCCCTGACTGCAACGACCGACATGGATAATTGCTCATGATCTTGTGTTTATAGAGGTGGCGTAATCAAGCCTTTAGATAAATAAGGGATTAACTGTGTCATTAGTTATCCTACCTACATGATCCCAAGTCGTTGTAATGATCCTAACTTTATTTGAACATTTCAGAAAAGGCATTAATCATTCGATATTTCTCTTCAGCTGTAATTACGAACTTTGCTGTATATGCAATGAAACGAAATACGGAGTAATGATCAAACAATATGCAAAGTACATTTTATTCAGTGTATTCTGTATCTTTTTCCTTTAATAATATAATTTTGTTAACTTTACTTTCTTGAACACACTCTGCAACCTTACGATTATTACAGAATAGATATCTATACTATCATTTCATATATCTGAAACTATGCTGGTTAATAACTTTATGTGAGTAATGTTTTTTGTAAATGCATTACATGATTTGTGATAATTAAGTAATAGAAAATGTACTCATTGATGGCCATATATGGATTTATGTACATTGACCTAGATGACGATTCGCTTACTCCTGCTGTGAATCGACAATTGACTCTTGCTGTAAGAACAGACTAAATAGATTTAGAGGGCTTTTTTGTAAGCATTTTCAAATAACTAAAATTATGTTAACCTACATAATTGTTTTTTTTTAACCTAATATGTTTGCTATCAATTTAACCCCGTTTCCCTCGTGACCTAGCCACCCCCTTCGAGTGATAGGGGTTTTACTGTATATATAAAGGAATTTCCGTCCAATTTTGAAATCTGCGAATGTTAATCTTCTCGAACTTGTTTTGAACGAGAAATTGCGAAATTTAGTAGCCATAAAAGAAAGTTGGTTCACAGAATTTAAGATCTTCTGTATTTACGATGATCGAGTACCTATTTGAGTGTTTTTGACTTCTTGACTGTGTCAGTCTGGATCGGTGGACCAAACAAGTCGGTAAACTGGCCAGCTCTCCTTCTCACCGTATAGGGCTAACACCAATCTGTAATGATATCATCCTTGTTGATGATCAAGATATCAAAATATTCCCTCTCAGAAAACATGAAATCTAAGTAGAAAATGCATGAGTATGGCATGTGTTAATGAAAATTATCTATTAATGGAGAGAGAGAGTAAAACTAGACAATATAAGTGTCGGTGTGGTATGGAATTTTCAATCATGGTATATTGACCCCAGGGTCATCCTGACATTATCGATATTTTGTAGTAAGTATTAGAAAGTTCTCTTAACCATAGGAAGGGAGAGGTCATTTCACCATAATGATATCTCTTTCTGACAAAGGGTCGTTTTAAACCATGGGGTCAAAAATATCATACTACACCAGGTGTCATGTGATGGACTATACCATTGCTTTTCCTTTAAAATGTTTCTTTTCTTTCTATCTTTAACTTAGTTTAACTTAGTTTATTCTGAAGGCAGAGGCACTCTGCATGTCTCTATATTCAGATCGTAGTACATATGCTCATTAAATACAAATGGTGTATAAATCAAGTTTTTCTTGTGACGTTACACTGGCGTTGTTTTGAATTTCATTTCTTCACTATCCCAAAACGTTTCTCAAAAGTTTTTAGATTAGGTGAGTGTATTACGCTCCCTCCAAAAACTCTCCTTAAATCTTTAAATATCAATTCAAAAAGAATTCCATATATATATTTTATCAATATTACACATAGCATTTAAGTACATATATATAAATATAATATATATCTTGTGCAATAACTTTGAAATGTTAGTGGAAATTTGAAAACATACCCCTCCAGCTTCCAACAGCTTTTTCTTGAATTCCTCCGTAGGATTTTGGAAAGTGAGTTTTCTCGCATCGAGTATGGTTTTACAGGAGGATTATCAGCCATTCTCATAAACAGATCATAGTCCGTATCGGATTTTACGCGGCTCCTCTTTGTTTTTAAAGTAAATGTCTATTGGCAAGATAAAGCCAGCATATCCAGACTCGGAGACAAAGTAAGGAGGCGATGTCTTCACTGTAAATAAAGAAATTCAAATTTGGATAATAAAACAATGAACCCAAATTTTGAAAATATTTCAAGCATCAACCAAATTTTGAAAATATTTCAAGCATCATTAAATCGATCAATACTAGTACTAGTGTCACAGACAAGATATGACAAGTTTGTTTCAATGATTTTCATTTTCTAGGCAAATAGGATAAAAAGTAGTATGAAGTCATCACATATGAGAAACGTTGTCTTTTGTCTGTTAAAGAATCTTTAATTGTTTTCCAAATAATGACAAAAAATTACCAGGGTTTGCACTGGGAGTTCGTTCTAAAAATCAGAAAAAGATAGGGTGCCATTTTGTAATTGCAACACAACTTTCACTTTCTATTCCTAAATATGTATTTATGGGAATGGCGTTAATACAAACCCTGGATTACTATATACCTAAAACTATACCCGGAGATTAGTATAAAAAGACATTCATTTCCAAGCTAGTGTCTATGAAAGACCACAATACTTACTTCGTTTATGGTTTGTAAAAGCTTGGATGAAGATTAAACACCACTTTTTTCAATGAAGTGAGCGATATCACAACCGTCAGGCCCTCGGAGACAAACACAGTCCAATCGTGGGTGAAGCCATTCTCAGTCTGGTTTTGCGCAGCACAGAGGCCCTGTGGCCTAGTTCTATCTTTACCTGTACAGACATTGGCTGAAAAACAAAATCAGAACATAAACACACTATATTATACTGATTTATCATATCAATATAACAATCAAAACAAGTTGTTGTAGAAAGGGCAAAATAAAGCTACAATTTTTATAATCACAAAAAGAAGAAAACCTAAGAAAAAATAACTGGGTTGCATGCTAATTTCTAACAATGCAAAGATTCTGATATTACATAGCATAAATAGCCTATCATCCCTGCAGACACATTTAAAAATTTAGGCTCTTCTAAATCAAAGACTAGACCAGTCCCATTATGGAAATTTCTGGGTGAAAATGAGCTAAAAACAAATAAGAAAATACATGAATACCGGTATGTATAAAGAAATGGTAAAAGTATCAAGAAATAATAATTAAATCTCTCTATGAATAACCAGGGGTTGATACCTGTGGCTCGAGACCACCAAAATATTGGAAGGACCACAAAAAATATCAGATGAGTGGTCCTTTAAAATTTGGACAACCAGAAATCAATAATTTTTTATCTGATTGGATCTAGAAATGAAGATGCATTTTTGGCCACATAAAATTCATCCTCGATACTCAGGGGGTTTACTATCAGTATCACTGGTGTTATAATCCACACTGGATTATCTTATAGTAAAACTGAAGGCAGTATCGCTATAATGTCTGCAGTGATAGTTACCCCTGGAGTATCAAGGATGCTTAAAATTAAGAGGAACCACCTGATGGTTCTGTCACAATTGACCACTGAATAAAATAAGTTCGTATTTACCCCTGACAGCTGTGATACACTAAGAGAATTTCTAATACAAACATGTACTTTATAATATCAATCCAGACTGAACCACAGACAAAACAAACCCAAATGTCTATTAAATAAAACCACAAAAGTGATTCAAACCATAGAAGTGTGAAACATTAACCACAAAGCTAGACTTCACATGCAATAAGGGTGTATGCCCATATATTATTAAAGCTTGTTATGGATGACATATGGCAAACACAATGTGTCACCTGTCATAGCATACAAATTAGTTCAACAACTGAAATTCAAGAATTCATTAATATATTTCATTATTAACATCTCATGTATTGAAATCACTTTCACATAAATGATGATAATGAAATGTAGCTCAAATATGAAAGTTTGGTCAAGCATAGGATACAAACTTTTACTGTGGTTCTATCTTTGGCAAGTCACATACAATAGTATAATACAAATATTCAACTCTGGAAGTTTAATCATGCAATGATAATTATAACTAATGAATATATCATTTGGTATTGAATTAAGTATAGCAATTTAAAACTTTTGTTGAATGATGCAAACTAAAACTTGTAATTCTTATCAACTCTGAACCCACATATGACCTTATATAGTACAGTAAAATATGATTATAATTAAAATCTCATGGGACCAAGGAATTCATCATAATTAATCAATATGTATGATAAACAACTTCTGAAAAAAAACTTGCACTTTGACACAACAAATGGCCTTATATAGCAACATATTATATATTAGGTACAGTACTATAGTTAAAGCAATCTAACATTAATATTGTGAATTATAGGGACAGAAAAACGGAAATATTGAAGCCAGCAGATGAATTAGGTGCTCTAGTTAAAGCCATCCAACATTCATATTGTGAATAATAGGGACAGAAAATTAAAACGGAAATATTGAAGAAGACATTTGTGAAACTACAAGTTACCTTAATATCAATGTAAGTGATTGAACTTATGGAACATCTCAGAGGTAAGCAATATAAATTACAGTGTTTTATTAAGCAATAAAAATAATTAAAGGTGATGCCTTTTTACAGTGAAACCTGTCAAAACTGGACCTTGTCTAATCTGGATACTTGTCTAATCTGATTAAATTTTATGGCACATTACTTTTTAATTATTCTGATTAAAATATTGATCCTTACATATAATAAAATTGGCAGATCAAGGTAGAATATAATTTGAAGATTAAAAAAAAATTAAATAGTTTCAAAATAAGACGGATCGAAAACCTCTAACTCTTGGTTACAAGAAAATTGTTTTCTAAATCGCTAACTAGTCTTAAGAATTTGTAAGATTGTCAGATATAAGAGACAAAACAAACATACTAAAATAGCAAACTGTATGAACAAAAGTTATTTTTCACATATTTAAAATTTGAAATCAAAACTTCATTTTTAATTTCGACAAAAGTTTAAATAGGAAAGAGATCTGTGTTAATTTGTGAATTTTAGACCAGGAACAAAATTAGTTTGATGATTTTATCAGCACACTTTAAAATTTCATCAACACACTTACTTTTTTTTCAGATCAAAATTAAAGTTGTGAATCCTCAGGCTACATGCCAATTTGTATGGGAATATCATCATAGCATTCTGATTTTAAAGTTAGAAAAGAAACAGTTTATGATTTTTTCCAAGGTAAGAATAGGTAGTCTAAAGTGTATATTGTTTGTTAGGCTTGAATTGTAATTTTTTTGTCCCTAAAATAATTATAATTTGTTTAACTTTTATACACAGCATTTTTTGCTAATAATTCAATATTTTTGATTTTAAAGTTAGATACTCAAGGCAAAGTACACATTGTCAGACGGTAGATAATTTATAACAAAGTGGAAGAAGTTAAGGTCTTGAAAAACATGTTTTGTCATGTTTTTAGGCATCAACTGACTATAGAATAATTCACCGTACACTGTACATTTTAGTCGACATCTTAGCAACTTATTCTTACATATCTCTCCTTTTTGCCGATGCGCCTCCTTCATTGCCTTTGGAACTCCTCTCAGTCTGTTGCTCCGTCAAAGTCCACAAGCCAGTGTGGCTTCAATAAACAAATCATAGAATAGCTGACGGGCTACTGAATTAGTTTGTCATGTCCCTTGTTCAATGGCTTCAACCGCATCACCTTATCGTAAGGGATACCATCATCTCTCTGATTAGGGTATAACGAAAGTGTATCATACCTTTTGTTATAAAAGTACTGATAATTTGATATACACAGCATTTTGCTAAACTCTATAAGTCCCAAATTCACTGGTTTTTGATTTTAAAGTAGAAAATGAGTCCTTCATCTCACCAACAGACAACCTGGATTTATACAGATGGTTTTCCAATCTTCGGTACCTCTGAAAAATGAATAAGCCGTAACTTAGTCACCGTATCCCTCAAACTATTCAATTTGACCATCGATTTTATCAGTTTCCCGACAAACCGTTTGTTCAATCTCAATATATGTTCGTTTTTTATACAGTAAAATAACAACATAAAAATACACATTTAATTTGATTTAATAGTGATTTTCGCTTCCGTGAATTAAAAAGCGTAAAGGAACATAAATATCCAATTAACATGACACATGAAAATGCAACTAAGCAATTTCAAGTGCGATAAAAATATTTTTGGCAGAAGACTCCGCGCGATTTAGATCGAATCGTCGTTAAGAGAATTTTACCGGAGTACCTGTTTTGATATTTGCAGACATGTTCGTGAAGTGAGGTCACGTCCGCAAGCTCTGTTCAAATATCAAGTCTGATCCCGGCGGGTTTTAGGCTAAAAAATAACATGTAACAGAGAAAATCCCTGCTGACAATTATGGCACGGTACTGAGTTAACCAAACGAGTTAGGTTTTACATATTTTTCTATTGAAAAGCTCTCACATGGGGTAGCTATTGTTGTAACGAAAAAGATATCATATTCTGACTGACTTTTCTGTAAGAAGGTGATATTTTTTTACGCTACAACAATAGAAACCACACAGGGTTGAAATGTAATTTACACTAAAATAATTAACAAGCCCAGCAACTATAGTTCATTCATTCATGACTTGTTTTTTATTTGCCGTTTTTTGGAGCATACTGTTTGTAATATCTTTCTAGGGCTATTATAAGATTGTTTACTTTACATTTTGTATGACAGAACGTCACACTCAGTTCCTAAAGAAATCTTAATTACGGATTCTTTTATGACTTTTGTCAAATGATTACAAATGAAACTCATTTTCATGGAACAAATGACTAGCATAGGAAACTATTTCCTTACACACATATATTGTCTAATACGTCGCAAGCCGCGGTTCCACGGTCCAGCAGAGAGAAAATTCCCCGTGCAGGCCTCGGTTGATAAACTATAAACTGTTATTCACACGTAAACATTGAAATGGCTTATATTCATAAGAGGCATTGCCGATTTGGCATTATGGCACTTTTCGTCATTATATACTTAACTAGGACTAATGACATCGCAACCAGAGCAGGTGATGACAGAATCCGAATAACAAAATTCGTTTTGACTTCAGCACAATCAATTCGACTCTGAAACTGGCCCGTGACGTTTGGCCAACAATGGCAAATAGTGGTTTAACAAAGGAGTTCGATATTTTACAACCTTTACCTGCGGCATGTTGAATGTTCAAAGGTCACAATAACTCTCACCAGACACTTCTATAGAATGTAGGCTTCTTTGAAACACAAAGAACATAACCTTGTGTGAAAATTCATTATGCTGATCACAACACGATGTGTAGGCGGAAGTTGGTTTGCGCATGCTTTAGTGGAAAGGAAGTGGGGAAGGGGGAGGAGGGGAGGAGAAAGTGAAAGTAGATTATAGACAAGAAAGAACACAGAGTTCCGATATATACCATAAATTTCATGTATTTACAAAATTAAATATACTGATAAAAATCAACAAATGATGTTGAATATGCGAGATCACATTATATCAAGTGTTATGATTTTTTATAGATATCGGAAATAGTACTAAAATTAATGCACATTTTACATGTACTTGTACAGTGTAAAAGTAGATTGCAAGGAACATTCAAGTCATTGCCTTATAAGTTTTACACGAGGTTCGAATACAGGACATGTACAGTTCATATCAGCTCTTAAGTGTTCTACAGACACACTGTATGCGTTTGGTGTGTGCAAACGCACATTTACATTATGTAATTAAACAAACGCGTCTATACTGGGTATATAGCAAATGAAACTTTACTACATTATCATGTTATTCTGTTTAATTAATTTGTGATCTTCAAATCTTGCCATTTTGCAATTACTTATTCTATAGACTCCAATCTCGTTATTTAGATCAATTACTTATAAATATATGTATTTTTCCAAGTTACAATGGGTGTTATAAATTGATGTAAAAGTAAACGATACCCATTAAAAAGTTCAAGTGTTTCTCGGGGTCACCAATTTGTCGCTACTTGTGGCAGAGGTTTGTCATACAAAACAAAAAACAAAACAAAAAAAAAAAACATTTCCATAGCCTAATATGCACTGATCATATTTTGTAGATTTTATGATTAACTGATTAACTTTCACAAACATAAACATTACACTTTACATGTTGATGTACGATGGCCCAGCGAAGAATTATACGAACATGTCCATATACAATAAAACCCGTTATCATTGACACCTTTATATAAAAGAAACCTGTATATGAAGGAGACTAATCAGCCCCATTGGGAGCAATATACTACACATGATTTACCTCTGTATAAAGGACGCCTGTCTATAATAGAAATTTCTGTATTTTCCCTTCATATACAGGTTTGAAAATAAGTGAAATGGAAAAAAAAACAAAAAAACAAAAACAATAAATATATATATATAGAGAGAGACACTTACCAAGAGGTCTTTGTGCCAGTTCAGAACAATTTTTTTTTAAAATCAAAGTAATTCTGATCGTAGCAAAACTGAGAAATAATATAGATTACGTCTGTTTTACAATAAAACATTTCTTCAAGTTCGCCCAGAAATATTAATATGGCTGGAATTCCAAAATAAAGCCATAACTGGATTCAGATTAAAATAGTCCTTCCAAGAATAAACACTTGACCATCGACTATTAAAACGATCTCCGTATATATAATGTTAAACCGAAATATACGTTACAGTTTCCAGTTAAAACAAATACTTCCCTATCTTACAGTTCATTTTGAAAACGAATGGGTAAAATCCATAGACTGATTACGTCATATGCTACCATGGGGATATCCCTTGTATTTTAACACATCCGGGTGTGACGTCAATATTAAATCCTAAAATAGATAAGGTAACCTATGAGTATGTCACGATCTGAACTGCTTACAATATTAAAGTACAATGTATGTAGGAGAATTATATAATAATCTGATATATACATCCTTATATGGTTAGGACTTGTCTGCATTGCTTAAGTAATATATATATATGAACATGGTATTTAGAATTTGTACTAGCTTTATCAACTTATATAGTGGGGGGATTTATTCTTTTATCTTATACATTATGTATTTACCTACTCAACCCCCCCCCCCCCCCCACACACACACACAACTAAAAAACCGGGATAGGGGCGGGGAGGGGACATTGTTGTTTGTGTACATTAAAAGATATTCATGATATATAATGTGTATGCCAAGGTTTTGATCACTTATAATGCACCATTCAAACAATCATTACAATCCCCTAACAGAATGCTGTCAATGAATATCCAATATATATCAACATTACATCATATTAGGTCTAATATATCGTATACATACATAGAAGTAAAACACTTATTTAACCATTTCCATGTGCATTTATTTTGTACAAGTTTTGTCGTTTGCTAGACCTGTGAACGAAATGGACAAGACTTTAAGGACAAAACAATAATTCGACCATCTAATTGCGAAATGCGAAAATCCAGTCCATGGTATTCTAGCGGTGCGAAGCGAAATCAGATGTAATGAGATACTGCTTTGGGTAAAGAGTCGTGAACTATTTTGGAAGCCTGCAAGCCGAGGAGCGTCGGGTGGAAACGTTACAGAAGAAATATGATGATGTTATTGTAAGGTTTTACCAACATTTGTTTTACGTTCTTTTAAAAGCATTTTCATTTAAAAGTGCGCCAGGATTTCGGAGTGGGGAGGATGCGGAGTACCAGACAAAAGCATCGACTTACACTCATCAACTGGGAACTATCCAACCATCTCTTAACCCAGAGGTAAATGTTTGGTGATAGGTCTTAAAGTCTACAAGTGTCAGAAAATGTAAGAAAGCGTCTCTATATATAATTTCTTCGAGAGTGCTTAATAAAGACAGTGTTCCAAAACTATCGTAGTCAACGTGTCAATAATGCTTTTCATACCAATTTTGCATGATTCATGGAAGGAGGTGCAAGTCGTACATGATCAGGAAAGAAAAGGCGTCAGCTTATCTACTTTAAGGCTAAATTGAGGAAGTGGGCATACCTGAATTTTGGCAGAAAATGGACGGATGTTTTGTACACAGAGAGGACAACTGAGAAGACATTGGGCAATTCAGGACAATTCCTCTACTGAACGCGGAAGGATAATTTACTTTTCAGTGCTTGTGGAACGTCTAACAATGTGCAGTCAGTATGCTGAGATTGGTGAACCACAGAAGACTTAGACAGAACCATCAACAGCAATCTGAGACGATGACTTGAAGTATCGTGTTACTTTCTTCACCAGTACAGGATTGTACAGTAGACGGTCTAAGTCACAGTTACCATAGCAATAGTAAGAATTCAAGGTTGGAAAGACCAGATTTTTCATGACACCCCAGACGTTGAAAAGGAGGCGTTAATGTTAGGGAAGGGGGAAGTAGTCAACAAACATTTAAGGGCTACGGAGTGGGCAGAAAGTAGGCTGAGACACAATGACATAGTCAGAACACAGCAGGGGTGTGATTGATCCTATCAGCAAAGGGAGGAAGTCATTTTATCATGTTTCAAATAACACCTGACATTATTTGTTCCTCATAAATATTTCTCTATAAGAGGAAAAAGAGGAAGAATCACATCCCTGCACAGACAGCAGTGGAGAACATCAGCCATCAGAGAAAGAAAAGGTCAGTGCTCAGGCTGATGAAAGGAAGAAAGCTGTGGAGATAAACTCTCAAAGCTCATGGGCAAATAGAACTTGGAGCAACGGCAGTTGAATTTGAATGACATTTCCCCGCGATATTCATCAACCCTGTAGTAATTCCTTTTGTGATAAGCATATGACGCTTTGTCATCTTACAGTGTTTGGCGCAAGTGAGCATACGTTTTCTTTCATGCTCCTCATAAAGTCGTTCAAGCCAAGAAGATAGCCCCGTAGAATTGTAGATCTTTCATGCTCCTCATAAAGTCGTTCAAGCCAAGAAGATAGCCCCGTAGAATTGTAGACGGATCAAAGAAACTTGCACGTGAGGATCTGCCAAAAGATACCACAATCGTGGACCCTGCACATGTTCATAATTCTGTGACTATAGGGGATTGTTCTCAAGAATTGTTTGACCTCAACTCTTGTTGAGCAGAGACCAAATGGATTTGGTGAGTAAACAATACTTTTAAAATTTAGCCACTAAGAAAGGAAGCCTTGATAAAGTGCTTTGAAATTTACGTACAATCCCAACTTATGTAGAATTATACATCCGAAACATATCGATCATCTTGAAAATACATTGAACGATCACATTACCAAGTCCTATTACTGCAAACATACTTATTTTGGCACAAAATATAAAATGCAATACTGATTTCTAACGTTTGATCAATAATGGATGTGTGAAATTTAATTTCATATCGTAAAGCAGACAAGAGGCTCGTGGGCCTTACCGGTCATCTGACTATTGGTACAATACAACATAGTCGTTTAAAGATTTTAGTCATTTTGACCCCTGTTATCCTGAATGAAGATCAAGGTCATTTTTTAAAAACAAATATGATATAGCCCTTCATCCGAGCATATCACAACCTCAATATCAGGTCTCTAGGCCTATATTTAGTTATTCACAAACAGTTATTTTAAGATTTTAGCCTATTTGACCCCTGTGACTTGGATGAAGGTCAAGGTCATTCAATTGAACAAACTTGGTAGCTCTTCATCCCAGCATGTCACAGGCCAAATATCAGGTCTCTGGGCCTCCTAGTTATTCTCAAGAAGTCGTTTAAAGACATTCACCTATTTGACCCCTGTGACCTTCAAGACAGCCAAGGTCATTAATTTGAACAAACTTGGTAGCCCTTCATCAAAACATGCTGGAGGCCCATTATGAGTATCCTGGGCCTTTCAGTTATTGAGAAGTTGTTAAAATATTTTAGCCTGTTTGACCCCTGGGACCTTAAAAGAAGGTCAAGGTAAATCATTTGAACAAACTTGGTAGCCCTTAATCTCAGCATTCTACAGGCCCAATATCAGTACTCTGGGCCTTCTGGTTCTTGAGAAGAGGTCGTTTAAAGATTTTAGCTTTTTTGACCCCTGTGACCTTGAATGAAGGTCAAGGTCATCCATCTGAACAAACTTGGTAGCCCTTCATCCCAGCAACCTACAGGCCAAATATGAGTACCCTTGGCCTTCTGGTTATTGAGAAGAAGTCGTTTGAATGAAAAGTTTATGAGAAGTTGTTAAAATAAAATATTTTAGCCTGTTTGACCCCTGGGACCTTAAAAGAAGGTCAAGGTAAATCATTTGAACAAACTTGAAAGCCCTTCATCCAAGCATATCACGGGCACAATATAAGGTCTTTAGGCCTATTGGTTATTCACAAGAAGTTGTTTAAAGGATTTTAGCCTATTTGACCCCCGTGACCTTTAATGAAGTTCAAGGTCATTCATTTGAACAAACTTGGTAGCCATTCATCATTCATCCCAGCATGTCACAGGCCCATTATCAGTACCCTGGGCCTTCTGGTTCTTGAGAAGAAGTCGTTTAAAGATTTTAGCCTTTTTGACCCCTGTGACCTTGAATGAAGGTCAAGGTCATTCATTTGAACAAACTTGGTAGTCCTTAATCTCAGCATTCTACAGGCCCAATATCAGTACTCTGGGCCTTCTGGTTCTTGAGAAGAGGTCGTTTAAAGATTTTAGCTTTTTTGACCCCTGTGACCTTGAATGAAGGTCAAGGTCATTCATCTGAACAAACTTGGTAGCCCTTCATCCCAGCAACCTACAGGCCAAATATGAGTACCCTTGGCCTTCTGGTTATTGAGAAGAAGTCGTTTGAATGAAAAGTTTTCGGACGGCGGTCGGCGCACAACGCACGACGACGGACGGTGCATGATGACAATTGGTCATCCTGACCCTTCGGGTAAATACGACAAATTTGTTCATGTTTCAGTATTAGAGGATTTTTATATATGAGATGTGTCTAATACGTATGTTTACAGAGTCATTCAGACTTAAACAACTTTATCAAGTCGACTATTGTAGAAATAATACAAACCAACAGTATTGATGCAAAAATATTTATTTTATTGAATCTATTCAAAGTAATGAATGATGTGAACTGTTTCAGCTAACAGTAACTAAATGGTGTTAGTTTTAGATGAGTCATCCATGTATATACGTTATAACGTGTACAGTTTATTTTATGTACAAATATTGTGAAAGGTCAAAGCAACTTGTACATCGAAGACAAAAGGCTTAGTTAGGAACACTACACTGAAGTAATCTCAGGAATGTGAAATTGAAATTGTATATGGACATATTTCTTATTAGCTATTGGTAAGAAAAACCCAAATATATACGGAATTGGCCTTAGTAATAGTGCTATTGGAATAAAAACAATAACAGAGTGTCAGATTTGATGAAACTTATGTTTCATTTCTGTAGGGATACTATAGAAAATTCAATTACAGAAAAAAAATCTTGTGTTTTGGAAGCATAAATAAATCACAAGAAATAATCAAAATAATATACTTTTTATCAAATGAGTTCAATATGAAAGATCAGTACCATATGCATAAAACTTGTTTGATGGGCAATTGACTCTACATTGCACTCACTAGAAATCCAGAAAAGTTATAGTAATAATAAAAACAAGTTATTTACTAATTTTGCAAAATATTAATTAAAAAAAATAATGAATAAAAATAAATAAATAAATAAACGAAATGAAGAGGCATAGACTAAGTCTGCTGGTCTCCTATTCACTTCAGTGTAGTGTTCCGTAATTTTGCACATATTTATATTGCACAGTTAGTGAAATAAGGAGTGAGAAAAAAGACCTAAGCTAGTAAACAAAAACAATGACCACGTGAGGGTGTCAGAAAATTATAACAGGTGCAAACGAGAATCACCCAGGTAGCTTTATACAAAACATACACCTAAACGAGTGACATATTTCTTAATATTGACTTTTATTCGTTGTAGAATCTGTACATTTGTGAAGTATATATCTTAGGTTAAGCTTTATAAAGATACGACAACTATTATTGATAAAACACTCCCTTTCTTCATGCATAAAACACAAAGAATGCCCTCCTCTCTTTATATAAAATATGTACAAAATAGAGTTACTTTTACCTGCATGTAAAGCTTCAAAATAAGGAATACTAAAAAAATGAATTCATTGTTTGATTTTCTTGTTCTTTTTGGAACCAACATATTCATACTTGAAAACAGATTTCGTAGCTAGTTAGAAGGAATGTTCAAGCAGAATAAAAATTAAACACATTTTAACCTGACAACTTGGACGGATGACTTGTTAAAATATAAATTGAATAAACCAAAAAATAATGGTTGTGCAGCATATACATGTATATATACATTTTAATACAACATTGGACGGGAAAATTGATTTCAATTAATTTAAATACAATTTAATTACAAAGTTTGACAAAAATATTAAACAATATCCAGAGTATGTATAACAACATTTGTATCAATTTGCATATTAGTTACATTTAATTACACAGGAATAATCTTATTTACATTTGTTGAAGGTAGCCATTGAAAATACAAACAAGTATAAAGTGGTAGAAAAAGTAAATTCTTGTCAATACAATATGGGTAAGTCTCAATGTTATATCACAGATTGCTTTTAATCTAAATCACTAACTCTGGAATGGACGAAATATGGATAACCACAGTGACCTCAAAGGTAACTATAGCAACAATATACACGTAACCATAGCAACAGTACGCAGGTAACCATAGTGATAGAGAGGAAAGCTACTACAATTTAGACCAAATATATATATGGTTGTTAATTATAACAATTTCAAAACAATCTTCTCATAAAATTAATGAGGTGTCCAATTATTAATTAAATATATATAATCAAAAAATCAGCAGTAAATTTGTATATAAATTTAGGATTAATTACATATTAGGAGTCAGTATTGTGATTCTATGACTAAATGCTACAGCTGAAACTGTTCACATGAAAAATCTAAAGCAATATTACAAAGAGCAATTTTGAGACTTAAATCTGAAATATCAAGTCAGAATACGAATATTTAGTACATTTTCGTTACTGTAGAGAGATACTCCAAAAAGTGGTTAAGTTACATCTTTGATTGTTTACATAATCAGTATGGACGGCTGGATGAAATGATAATATTGTGAGTAAATGATAAACACATAAAATTGTTATGTTAAGATATAGACATAAATAATTACTGCATACTAACAATTATAAACATAAATAACATAATATAAGAAAAAATATCCTGATCTGACATAACAATTCAAGTTTCAGAGTTCAGAATAATAACAATAACAATGTCGGTGGAGATAATTAAACTATGGTCATGCCCGTGTGTTGTGATCCTATAGAGGTATCAACGTATCACAAAGTCTGTCCTTGAGTCTTTAATGTGCCACACTTTCGTGTGTCACATGTGTGAGTCACGTATGATAATGTCCTTACTTTTTCTTTTTTGATTTTGATTGTTGACTGTCGGTAAATTTCACCGCCACGGCCTCGTGCGGCGTTGGGCCACACTTTCTCTGTTCAATGTCTCGTGTACAAGCCTTCATTTGATCATTAAGCTTGTTCTTTTCCATCTCTAATTTTATCACACGAGATTTCATCTCCGACAAAGTCTCTCCAGACCTGGCCATGGCAGATTTGGGTTTATTGGCTTGTTCCTCTTCCATGACCTTAACCTCCTCTTGGAGGTCAACAAGTTCATGGGAGACAGTTGAGAAATCGGCACATAAATTGTCATATTTGTCCTGAAGCGTCTCCTGTAAGAGAGAATGTGAATGTATTATATATACAGGACATATAATGATTCGCTATATAAAAAAGAATGGATACATTACTTCATCATCCCTCTTCCCAACTTAATAACTTCACGCCCAATACTATTTGGAAATGTCAAATACTGTACTATCATGATGACAAAATCATATCTACTTTATCTAGATATAAAATGTCTGCTTCAAGACAAATTTCATCAGTTTTTTTGGAACTTTTATATAATGCATTTCATTTCATTCAAAACCTTTTCATTTATACATTTTGTTTTTCATTTCAAGGGTTATAATCATCCAATACAACAACATGACGAACATTTGTTAATCTAATCCGATACAAATTTATTTCCTAATTAATCTCTAATGAACTTACCAGTGTGTCTTTTGCCATTGGCTCTGTTGCCACTGGGGTATCATCCTTGTTGTTTTCATTGTTTGCGAAAGTGTCCCAAAGGGCCTGTCCAGTCATGTTAGCGGTGACGAAACGGAAGGGAGGTAACCTCGTTAACACAGTTGTACCTGTAATAAATAGAAAGCATACAACATATAAAAATACTATATATAGTGTCAGACAATGGGCTAAAATGCTTGCCTTTACACATAGTTAATAGTGGTTTTTTTTATTTGGCATGGAATCTCAACATGTCCAACCATTAATTTGTTTCCAATTTTTCTTTTAAATATTCTTTGTTTCCAATGAATATTTTCTTTTAAATATTATTTTTACAATAAGGTCTCTGCACAACTATAAAAGCAGAAATGGACATTTGATCAATCCGGAACTTACCAGCAGTTGAATATCTCTGACTGAGGGAAGCCAATTGGAGGTCAACACCTCGGCTTGAACCTTGACCTTTAGCCTGTTTGATTTTATCCTCCATGCTTCCCAGCATGCTCTGCAGCTTGCTTGTGGACGAAAAACTGGAATACTTGGATAATCTGGATATAGAAAGTAAAAGAGAAAAATTATACAGAGCCAGGCATGATTTACCAAGGGTTTTTACATCTAAACTTAGGCCAACATTGAGCATATATACATGTGTAATGATATAAGACTCTCTCATATGTGGATATGAAGGATAGGGATATTCTACCCGAGGGTCACAAAATGTAGTAAAACCCGAGGCTTGCCGAGGGTTTTGCAACATTTTGTGATCCCGAGGGTAGAATATCCCTATCCTTCATATCCACTCATGAAAGAGTATTTTTCTTTCATACCTCGACGTTTTATTGCAATTTTACAACTATAATATCCCACCATTTTGAAATAAGTTCGAAGAAATCTACGTCTGAAAGTCAGTTTTTTCATGAAAAATTACGTGATATTTTCAACAAAAATTCCGTTGTTTGCATCTTTTAGAGTAAAACCAGTCAAGTGTGTTGAAAAAAATATATTAAAATTTTGCCGAGGAAATAGAAATTTTGTTGACGCCATGACGACAAGAGGCTTTATTGCAGGGGTGGGAGCCATAATCATAATTTGAGAGCCTTGTCCATACCTCTCGTGTATCCTGTCCTTGTTGAAGTGAACGCCCTCTAGGTTTGTGCCTGGGAGAAGCTTAACGTCGAGGAGATCCTCCACCATTTGTATCTTCTCGTCCTCTGTGCGACAGTCGCCGAACATGGCTTGGAGTAACTGGAGGGCGGCCTGTTCTACATTCACACCACTGTTGGTGTGAGCGAGAGCCTGGGTCAAGGTCGTTGAACGGCGGTATCGGGCGAAGAACAAATCGTCACAGACAACTGCCAGAGCACGGTGATACTCGCGAATGAAGTCTGGGTTGTTGTCATCTCTAAGATCACCTGTTAATGAAAATGAATGATTCATACGAATGCATACTTATCTCGAAACGAAAAGAATACTTAGCTTTAGCGTATCATGGAATGTACAGAGAGATTAAACACTTTCTGAGGAATAACAGTAAAGTAGCCCTAAAATGGCGTTTTGATACAAAACAGAAGCGTTTGACAAGGCATGCTATTAAGAATTGTGACCACTGTATCAACTTCATCGGAAATTTAGACGGTTTGAGACGTTACAGGATGGGATACAAAAGGCACGGATAACACTATCGTTCCCATTTCTTGGTGGGTGAGGTCATAAAAGTTAAAGTTAGGTTTCCTTACCTGCTTTGATGTGTGCCAGAGTGTGTACCAGAACCACGACGAAGTCGCCAACGGTCTCCAGTCTGGCTATACGCACATACAGGATCCTGTTGTTAGCGTCGTAGTGGAACGAGTTCCTGAACGGGTTACGCGACAACTGTTTGTTAGAGGGAATCTTTTCGGCGAGGAGTATGGTTACTGGGGCGTGGCGACACCGCGAAGAGACCAGCTGTGTGATGAAGCAGCCGAACTTGTACACAATAAACGTCCGAGCATTCAGGGTATTGAGATCTACGGGTTTGAGATCTCCGTCTTGTCCCCATTCAGCATCCTTGGCGTCTTGATAACCTTCACCTATAAATAAAGACATGGAAAGCTTGAAATAACATTCATTTAAAGAATGAAAGTATCTGAAAAGAATAAATAAATCTTGCAGTTATCACTCGTTTTGAATTGTATTATCTAAACGAAAATGCAATCAATACAAAAATAATTCACGAATAGCAAATCAATCTGATCAATAGTCGACTACTGATCTTGGTTGAATACCAATAGCTTCATGGATACCAACCTTCCTCCATTTTGTGTTTAGGAGATTTGTGGGTTCCATTCTCCACAGAATTCTTGATCTGTTCAAGCTTCTGGTACATAGGTGACGCCATCAGTAATGTCATCAATTCTGCCTCGTTTAGAGGTGCTGCCATCTGGTAGGACTGAGGCATGGGTGCCGTGGTAACGGGTACGTCCCGTTCAACTATGGGGGAGGATGGTCGGCTAGCAGCCTTACCAACAGTACTAGGCCGAGTCATTGGCATGGTTTGGTCAATGTTCATACTCTCCTGAATAGTCAATGCCTGGAAAACACAAATAGCAGATTTATAAAATATAGAATACTGAGAATATTGACTTACTAATTTAAACTGAGGTAAATGTTGATACTGCATAATCGGTAAACTTTCAAGACTGAGAAATCTTTGTATGAACAATATTTTTGGGTGGGGGATAGGGAGCAAAAGAGGCAGTTCTTTGTACGAATAATGATAAACCCACCTCATCAGCCTTGATCCTGTTGGTCTCGCTCCTCTGGCGTTGTTCCAGATCACGCTTACTCTCCTCCATGTTGTTTCTGATCTCGGCTTCCTTAGATTTCATCCTCTGTTCACGCCTCTTTTTGAGACGTTCCTGGAGGTTGCTCTGTTGTCGCATCTTGTCTCCCTCCATCTTGTTGAGGATGTTCTGAAGGTCACGTTCGTGCTGTTCTATCAGACGGCGCTGTTCTTCCTCTGAACCACCCTCTTGTTTCAGTTTGTCAATCTCTTCCTGCAACAAAATACAGATAATATTACTTCAGATTATGAAAATATTTGTCATTTAGTTAGTAACTGGTTATGGCCTAAATGACTCTTTATATTGCTAGGGTTTGAGATTATCTCCCTTTACAAATCTTTCTATATATAGTTCAGATAATTTTGAGGCAAGCTGATTCTATATAATTATCATCAAAAGGCGTGCATCACTAAGTAAAACATTAACGTCCACATACTCACCTCAAAAGCAAGCAATGGAACAGATTCAAATAATGGAAAATTATTTTAGTGTTATAAGGGGATACATGATCAATCAAACCTGCTACCTACCTTCATCTTTTGTTTGCGTTCCCTGATCAAATCTTCTTTACGTTTGCTGAGTGTTTCGATATTGCGTTCATACTTTTCCTTTTCTCTGTTTGTTTCATCCTCCAGCTGCTTGGCAAAATGTGCCATTTCTGCTTCAATACGACGTTGTTCACTCTTTTCGAAATCTGTAAAAACAGATATATGGATCAGTATCATAGAAGCAAAATTATAACCAATATAAAGACAGTTCATAGCTACACATAATGGAACATCGTTGCTTTGCATGCAATCTGTGAAGACACGCAGTTATCTGGTAAATGAATTTTGAAGAAAGCACATTACTTCATCAACAGATGAAAGCTACAAATGATGGAGTATTGTGATAAGAATATGAATAAAACAATGAATTGATTGACCTTTATTGTTACAGCCAGACACCAAGAGTTACCTACCTTGTCTCTCCTTCTTGAGAAGATCCTGGTGTTCTTTGCGTTTGTTGTTAAGCTCCTCTTTGACCTTCTCGAGCTCTTCAATTGAAGCTTCTGCGTCCTTGATGGCATCGTGCTCTGGAGAGAACTGCTTCAAAGCTTCAGCAAATTCCTGTTAATGTAGAAACATAAGTGCGGAATTTACATTAGCAACGGATTAATATTTCAAAATCAGAGAAAAGCAATGATTCAGAAATGAAATTGTTCAAATCTAACACTACAGGAATCATTTGCATTTTTACCCATTTAAAGAACTTTACAGATAACAATTTCCCACGAATATGTGTACCTTGTAGTGTTTCTCCTTCAGGTTGAGTTTAGCGCGTGCGTAGCGAACCTCCCAGTCGCTGAGCGCTCCCTTCTCTATCTCGCGTTCTTCCTCCGCTAACTTCCTGTCCAAGTCCGACATCTCCATCTGTTGTTTGTTCAGCAACTGTGTACGTTGGTACTGCAGCTCCTCTGGGCTCAGACCCATTTTCTGTAAGTAAAGGTACTATATAGGTCAGCTCGATGACGTAAAACAATCGGTATGGATTTTCAACTCCTGTTCTAAAGATTTCAATTTGTATTAGTAGTTAATTAGTATTTGTTATACTTTAATTGCTATAATCTAAGTTTCCATAAGAATTTAGTTACCATAAGATAAGCAAAACAAATGAACAGTGATTGAAATTACTTATCACAAAATATGCGGTGATTGAATTTGCTCATTATTAAAGTGAATAGTCGGGCAAAGAAAACCAGTCTAAATGCGTTCATTGGCCTTCCAAAAGTTCTCACATATTAATACGACGTTCAAGTTCTGCTTAGTTTCCCAGTTCTGACCATTAAAGTAAAGAAAAGTTGAAAGCATTGAAAGCGAGGCTGCGTGGAAATGTAACCACGGACATAGTGAGCCGGGAGGACGTTTTAGAATTCCCATACTTTAAATTAATTTCTTCGTACGCAGACAGATTTTGACGAGAGATTTTATTTTTCCATTTCATAAGAAATTATACTGGATACATTCACACCATTTTTACCGACTTTAGCCATCCTTGCCCGACTGTTCACTTTAAGAAGTGTGAATTTACTCATTGGTAACATGTTGATTTTGCTCATTAACCAGATGCTGAATTTGCTTTTTAAACAGAGTGGACTTTGCTCATTATCAGGATGTAATCACCTGAAGCTGTGCGAGTTCGTTTTGATGACGTTTGGCCATCTCGTCACGAGTCTTGTCGTACTTATCGTGGAGTTTACTCAGGGCGTCATCGATCATCATCTTCTTCTCTGTTTGATACTGCTTCTCCAGGTCTTTCATTTCCTGAAAGAACGAAAGAAGAAAGGACATGTAACTTACACATAAAATGTTAATTTATGGTAATAGTAATAACGTTTTAAAGATCAACATTATCCTTCAATTTATTTGGTCATGGTCATTGAGCCGGCGGTAGTGGGTATGCAATTGGCATGACCTCCTCCACCTTCACTCGTTTAGGCTAAAGACTTCCTATTTACTATCAGTTGGTCCACCATTTCCCGGATATACTTAGATGAAGTTATCATGTCCCTCATGTCTCTTTGTTCTCTAAGGATATAAGCAATGTACTCTGCTACGCTTTTCAGTGTCTGGGTATGCACCCTAAATTGACTGGATTTTACTTATTTTTTTACCCCTCCTCTTGGTACAGATTTTCGGCTGAGATTTTCTGTTTGCACAAAAAAGTGGAGAAATATTATCAATATCATAACTGTTGTCCTTTTCATATATCCTCCGTTTATGTTTCTATATTTACCTGAGCATGTCTGTTTGCCAGAACAGCCCTTACGACCTTGTCACTATCCTCCTCGCCGTTCTGTTTAATGCCCTCTTCGATCGCCTTACGTTCAACACCTTTAGCTTGTTTCAGATGGACATCGTCGAGTTCCTTCTTTTGTTCGATCATCTCCTTAGTCAATTCTACTTCCTGTTTCCTGCGCAGTTCATCCATCTTCCTTCGACGCCGGTTGTTGAGCCTCTCACGCATGGTAAGAAGTTGCCTGTTTCGGTCGTTTTCCAGTTTCTCACGGAGGTCCTCTAACTCTTGTTCGTGAGCAGCCATCATCTGTGTCAGATAACAGCATACAAATCACACATATGCAAACCTGTATTTCAGGTATAGACGAAAGTAAAATTTTCAAGTTCGGTTGCAATTATATTTTTTTAAACGGCATACATTAACAATAAACTCTAGTATTTCTTATCTCAGTAGGTTAAATTTACTTTCCAGAAGTTTAGATATGAAAAAAACCCATTTTATCTTCAACTTAAATCGCTAAATTAAAGACATATTGCAAATATTTTTGAATGGCTACTTACTGCCTTGATTTGATCATCAGACAGATCGGTGCGGGCAGCCAGTTCAGCAGCCTGTCTGTTCCTCTTCTCTCGTAAGATCTTCTCTGTTTCGGAGTCCAGCTCCTTCTTGGCATCTCTCTCCTGATTGCCGTCCTCAGATCCAAGTCTCTCTGCTAATTTTTCTCTGTCCTGTTTGTGGCGTTTCTTCATTTCATCCTTAGCTCTTTCCTTCAATATAAAATAAAAATACATATAAGAATCCAAATATCGTGACTTTTCCCACACCTAAAATTTGTGGCTAAGCCAACTCATCTAATCTAACCTGAATGAATTATTCTAGGAGGATAACAGCAATGTTTGATGTTTATTAAAGTAAGTATCGTGATGTTAAAAAAAGTCTGCTAAATATATTTTCATGGTGGCTGAAGGTTCGATTGCAGTATCAGTACATTTCAAACTACATAATAAAGTGGTCCTAACCTGTTCTTTCTTGAGAGCATTCTCCTCTACATTGTCGCCGTAGTTCACTGTCGGTACATGGGCGAGGTCAGGCAAGGTGACGTCACCAGTGCCACCACCACCTTGCCTCATCTGTCTGTTCTGTTCCCGGATGATGCGCTGGGCCTCCTCCTCTTCCATACGACGCTGGGCCTCGGCCAGTCGGCGGGCACGTCTGGCTTCTAACTTAGCCTAAACGGCAAATAATTGTAAAAGTGTGGTTATAATTCCAAGACGGAATTTTATTTATTCTTATTAAGAGGATGTATTTAATTCAAGCTGAAGATTTATTGGGCAAATTATTATACGAAAATTTCTGGTGTCAAGACAAAGAAAGTCATGTAAACATATGAGAAAATGTGTTATCAACAGAAGTACACCACATGTAGCTAACTTCACTATTTCACATGTTCTTTTACGGCAACTTATCAAAATATCATTTTGTGATATAATAGTGATGCTTTCATACCTGTGTGTCGCTCATTTGCCTCTGTCTCTCCAGGGACAGTTCCTGGTCCAGAGACTCCATATTTTGGCGGTAGTCCTCCATCACGTGTTGTAAAGCCATCTGTTTGGCCTCTGGACACATCTGGTGCACCTGAAAATCAAAATCAATATCATTAATAATTGAAAATAAAAAAGTGAATTCGCGAATTTAACGAAATTTAAACACCCGCAAATATTACTAATTACGCAGTATATTCCTTACCTGTTTGAGTATATCTCTGTGTTTTTGTTTGGTGCCTTGGGTATGTTCCTCCTCCAGGTTTTTGTTGATGCGGTGGATATGCTCCTTCTCCTCGGCATCAAGTTCTGCTTCAGCAGCCTCTGATTCCTGCAGATGCAGCTGCTTCAGATATTCTAACTCCCTCTCAAGGTCGTCTGTCTGACCTTGCTCGATAAGCCTGGCTGATAACTAAATGCACAAAAAACATTCTCAAAGTAGTGTTTCAGCTGTCTAATTGATGCAATTCTATTTTTGACATTTTTCTTACAATTATGAATCCTCTATCCATTAAATTCAAATTTGGTTGATTAAATATAACCGATATATCTCTTCAGGATTTATGTTGCAAAAAAACTTTTCCTAAGAATCAACTTGAAAATAGATATTGTTATATAAAACCTACGTTTAATCTAGTTTTACTTTTCTGAAAATACAAATTCCACTTCCAATAGTGAAATGGAAAATATCGCAGTTACCTACAATGTCTCAGCGACCTAGAAACACTTTAGAGCATTATTTCAATGTAGTGTATATATGACAATAGGATTTTCCCCTACCTCACTGAGCTCGGCTTCATGCTGATCCTGCAGCTTGCCGAGTCTCTTCTTGCGTCTTTCAGCAATCCTGTCCTGCAGTGCTGAAATTTGTTGTTTGCGCTGGGTGTCGTGTTGGCGAGCAAGTTTTTTCTCGTTCTCCATGTGGTTTCTTAGGAGTTCCTCCTGTTGTTTTGCTGACAAGATTCCGTCCTGCGTCATCCTGGTCTGAAAACGCGAAAATTTGAAAGCGTAAAATAGGTTATGCCGCATTCAAAATCACAGGATTAATATTTCGCCGTTTATAAGTACATTTTTCTATATATATCAATTTAGAGGTAAAATCCGTTGTAATTATTTCATTGGTATTCAGAATTCATTTATTTCACGGTGTCCCAAAAATACGCAAAATCATGATATTCCTATTACATAATGATATAGTATGATATTCAAGCACCTAAAGTAGATTAGAAATATGAAGTAATACCAATACGTACCAGTTCATCCTGGAGCTTGCTGTCCATTTGTTTTCGTTCCTCCTCGTTCAGGTTCACATCAAGGTCAGTCTCGGATTTGGCTGAACCAGCAGCCTTCTCTGCCTGCAGAGTGTTCAGTAGCGCCTCCCAGCGGCGCAGTTTTTTATCGGCGTGACCAGCATCGCCTTCGACTGGTGACGGAAGTCCGTTCTCCTCGGCCTCCTTTGAGTGTTTGTCCCTTAACTGGGCTTCCTTCCTCCTCCTCTTGTCCTCAAGTCGTCTTCGGAGTTCGTAGGCTTGTCGTTCTTTATCGGACATGTGTTTGTTCATAGTGTTCTCGTAATCCTTCTCATAGTTGGAAAGGATGTCTTTCACCTGCTTATCATTCATGTCACCTGTTGATGGAGTAAATCTCTAAATCTGTATGAATGTTACCTATAGGCAGGTAACTTTTTCAAAATTTCAAAACCTGACATAGGAGAGTGTAGATGCTTACCAAAGTATTTTATGCAATAAAAACCAGGTGGTTGTTGACATATTTGGGAATTGTGTCTTTCTTTCTGATAGACCTTTTTAAATAGACCTTTTTAAAAAGTTTTGCCAAAGGCACTAAAGAAGCCAAGACCAAAGCGTCATTACATCCCGTGTATCAATAAGAAGCAAATATATTTAAACATTACCTTGTAGACGGTTGACCAGACCTCCTAGCTGATGGTCAACTGTGTCCTTGCGTTTGTCTTCCTCTGTTGTCAAGAGTTTGTTGATAGCATCTCTTTCTTCTTGGTCGAGTTCACGCTCCAATTGTAAACGCTCACCATTCTGTCTCCTCAGCAACTCGGCCTGTAATTGTAAATACAGTATGATGACACTGATAAATGATGTTTCAGGGTATAATGCTGAAACCTAGATCTATAGACGAATGGTGGGGCAAAGCCACGCCAAATAACCAAAAAAGAGATTCCCCGTTCATCCCTGAAATTTTATAATGGACTGTCCTAGGTCTGGAAGCAGAGGAGTCCAAATGTGACTTCAAGGGTGAATGAGTTAGCAGGAGTCAACTAGAAAAAAATCACCTCGTCATTTAAAGGTCTAAAACTTAATATAGATATATTACATGGTATGACAACGGTATGATGACACTGTAATTTCTGGTGTTTCAGGGTATGATGTTGAAACCTACACTTAGGGTGGGACGTCCACACCAAAATCAGAAGAGGGTGCCTAAACCCATCAATCCCTAAAATTTTATAATGGACTGTCCTGTCTTGAAGAAGAGGAGTCCAAATATGTCTTCAAGGGTGAATTAGGTAGTTAAAAAGTCAAATAAATTAATCACATCATCAGTTAAAGGTCCAATCTTAATATGAATATATTATATGCAGATCTGTATTATTTTCCATAAACATTGGCCTCTCTTTTCACTACTAAAGCACCATTGATACTGACAGGTTCAGGATTGTAGGCAAAATCTATGAGACTAACAAGACAAAATAACCAGAAAGTAATACAATATGGATTCCATCTCCCAAGAGTAATGCATTACAAACCACTCAGCTTACCTGTTTGCCTGTGCCACCTGTGAACCCTCCTACGTCGATGTTGGTGGTGTACATGGTGCCGCCCGCGGCAGAAGTACCACCCTTCTGTAACATGTCCCAGCTCTGCTGGTTGATAGGTAGACTGCCCGAGTTCAACTTGTCCAGCAAGAGTTGTAGGGCAGCCATAAGTTCAGCTTCACGGTTATTTCCACCTGAGAAAGAGGATTCCAGAATAAGACACGATTAAAATCAATGGTATACTTAATTGATTTTAACCCATTCACTCCTGGAGTTTCACAATGGACTGTGTCCAATAGTCCTTGATTAAGAAGAGTCTAGATGGGCCTTCAGGATGAAGGAGTTTAGGAAATTAATATTCTATATTGAGTTTTCTATTTAAGAAAATGATCTTCTCTTGTGAGCGATATTATTGAAATTTTACTCTCAGAAATAAATTATAGAACAATCAAAATCGTCTCACAGGGGCAGATAACTCTTTAACAATGATAATATGCTACAATTGAGAATAAAAGGTACTCCCTTTTTATTTAAAAGATAAAAGATGTCTAACCTGCAAATTTGTATTTATTTTGACCTCCTGCTCCTCCACTGAGTATGTTAATGGTATCTCCAGCACCCGTTAGGCTAGCCTGCTGGCCCCGAGCTGCCATTCGCGCCTCTAAAGCTTCCAACTGAGCAGGATCCAGGTTTTGGAGCAGGTTCTTAAGTTCTTCGTTCTGAGCACAGATTTTCTCGTAGAATCCCCTAAGGTCTTCTTGCTGTCGTGCCAACTGTGAGGCGAGATGAAGGTTTTGATCTTCCAGTTTGTCGTAGAAAACTCTGACATTGAAATTCTCCAAGTCTTCTTCACCTTTGACACCTGAAAAGACAATGGAATGATTAAGAACTTAACTTACTGTAAGGCTATGGTGAAAAAGAATATTTCACTTATTATTATTAAATGTACATGTGAATCAAAACTTTTTCAAAACATGTCTATTTTTTTTTGGTCGCATGTAAGTTACACTTGATTATACGCCACTCTCCTAATTTTCAGTAGAAAAAAATAATGGCTGATAAGCTGGAAAATATGGAACCGTTATTGATTCAGCTATATGGACAAAAGATATCTAATAAGCTCTTAAATCTTCTATGGTCAATCATATGCCCTATTGCCTTTTCACACCCAAATAGACCATCCAACTCTTACAGAAAGATTAAGGTGATACAGTTGTTGGTCCGTTCTTTGATGAGGTTATGTCGTATTGACAGCTAGGATTACCTCCCCTTATGCAGAACAATTTTTATACCATGCCTGTGAGACAGTCTGATAAAGAGTGAAAGAAACAGCTTTATTATCCCTGTTACAATACTACAGAGAAACTTACCCATAGAGACAAGGACGTCCATCTCTGCACCATCTCCTGAGCTTCTCGTCTCTAGACCACCATTTTCCCTACACATAATGACACATTCTTTATCTTTAACCATCCTCAAAATCATATGAAAATACATAATCATAATTTAGTAAACTTTCTTATTTTCGATCTTCCATCAAACCATATCGACTAGATTTTTAAACATTTTCGTAGCTGTTGTTTATTTATGACCTTATTTTAACTTAATCATTATCTTAAGATGAATTCATTAAAGAATGGAGACATTTATCTTGAAAGATATGTGCAATAAGTAATTAAATGTTATACATGTACAAATATTCTCACACTTTCTTGGAGATAGATAAAAAAGTAAGTAATTAACTGGTTCACCCATGAAGGTCATCCTGACCTTCGGTCAGAGATGACCTAAAAAAAACTAGACCAGTCCATTATAAAAATTCAGGTGTGAACGAATTAAATATTATAAAAACGTTCTCTTACATTCCCTCCTTGTTTGGCCAGTGGTCTGAGTCATATCTCATGAACTGTGGTACTGGAGGTGGCTCGCCCAGACTGCGATATGCTGGCTTCCAGTGCTTCATGGGATAGATACCAGCCTCTCTTGGGCGCCACACAATGACGGCCACAACCAACAGTAGAACCAAGATGGCGAAGAATACAATCATGCCTGTGGGAAAAATTTATATCATTATACTTAATATATTACATGACAACAATCAAGAAATTACTTTATCAATGTAACTTCAATTAAGTTACATTATTTTTTATGAGCATGCTGATAAGAGATTGAGGGAATTTTCATTTTTTGTCAACTCAAGCAGAAATTAAAATCTAGTGTTTTCATCTAAAGGAGGATTTAAAAGTTTTAGTTTAGGAAAAGAGGCGACAGAAAAGACAAAAAATGATGACATCTTTTGGCTGAAATCAACACACTCACCCTTGATAAGTCCCCAATCTGGGGCCAGATTTTCTGGGTCAGATCTGTAAAAGCCTAGAGCCGCTAAATTGGCGGATGTAGCACTGACAATACGAGAGGTTGAGGGATCACATGTTGTTCCTGCGGGCATGACACTGATGTAAACCAAACTGGAATGTAAGACAGCAAACATTCATGATATCATCAATCGGCTTTCCAAGTATGTAATTCACTGAACAATGAACTTGGGTCTCAGAGAAATTAAGCAATATTTTTTATTGAATAAGCTTTCTGAGGTGTCTAAATTTTTTTTATGAGTAGCATGATTTACTTTTTCCTTTGAGCAATTTTTTTAATTTGACATGCACTAGTTTCCTTATATAAGAATCCAATATTCAAAATAGATATTAATTCAAAAATCTTTTTATAGTCTGTGACTTCTAGATAATTTAGGCAGCATTTAATCTCGCATTTTAGTGATAGAAAATATCTCACTCAACATATGATGTTTTATCCTGGTTTCGGTCAAATTACTTACAGTTTGGCTTTAGCCAATGTTCTATATTTGTCTATGAATAAACCATATACTTGCTAAAAAGATAAGAGTATTTACCTGTTGGCGTCCTGAGCATCCTGGAACACGTATGTTCCAGCTTCAATGAACACATGTAGGAAAGTATTGATCACCAGAGTGGTTGTCTCAATCTTTGTTTTAAGTTCGGTGAACGCTCCGTAATCAAAGTTAGAGTTGGACGAGAACAGACTGTTGGGGAGGTACACTGGGTAGTGGCTCTTTGTACGGTCGGTAGTGTTCAACCAAATATTAAACACAACCATCTCATTCAGCTCTATACACAGGGCTGGGTTGTAGATCTGATTGGCGGGTATAGTAGTTGCTAAGAGACGTCTTCTTCTTCCGACAGCTCCTCCAAGTGTTGCTAGGGGCACTGAAACAGAACATAAGTTATCATTTAACTGACTAAACACAATGGACCTACAATAATCCAGTCGCTGACAGTGCAGAAAAAACACCATAATCCAGATGGGAATATCAGGGAACAAATCTTATCATTAATTACCAGTAAGTAAAGGGGAAAAAGAATGAAAATAGCTTGGCCAATAATAATTGATTAAAGAAAGTACTTAAAATGATCTAGATAGTCCAAACCATTTGTTAATTTTGCCATAGGCTGTTTTGAATATTTTCTTCATTTTTCTTTTAAATTTTCTTTTTCAGTGGAAGGTTCTAAAACTGATAGCACTTACCACCAATAGCAGCCGCCGCATCAGTTGCTGAAGCATACAGAGAACCTGTGACACCCGTGTCCCAGAAGTTTACGAAAACTGAGGTTTTGGCTCCAACAGTTCCAGACACAGGGCCAAGAGAGTCAGTCATCAGCTGTTCATAGAGAGGTAAATCAGTCATCGATAATCTTTATGACAGGAATGCGCTCACCATCATTTTATATCAGGAAATTTATTAATGAACAAGAGTAAACACTAGATAGCTTGGGGCAATCAAAACCTTTTGAACGTATCACATGATGTTAATCAGTCAACATGTTTTAAATCTCAACACAAAATGTTTCATTATACTATAGGTCTGAAATGTGCCTCAAGTTGATGGTTAAGTGTGCTTACCTGTGTGGTGGCATTTCCTGTGACCGGGTCTGTGGTTACCACACTGATCTGCCCAGTTGATGGTGATACTTCTATGGTAACGGTCGGCATGGTGGTCGCACGGCAAGCGAAGTCACAAATAGTGTCTGGATCCTGATAGGAAGAACATTGGCATCTGGAAAACAAAATAAAAAATGAAGTCTTAAACCTTGTACTACTTATCTATGACATTAGCGGTATAAAGCAGCTGCATGCACAATCTGAGAAATCTCTTACGACTTAAACCGGCGACAAATCAGTGAATGATGGAATAAATACAATACTTACACGCCCATTTCTGTGTCATAGTAAGCGGGTCCAGTTCCTGCTGGATCACACATGTTATCACAGTTCATAGATGTAGTAGTGACGCATGCACGAGTTAAACTATTCCTGGACTCGGATAAGGCACAGATCTCATCGACGATCCTTTGGCAGTCAGTGTCACTATCTCCGTCATATTGTTCTCTGTTAATGTCGTCATAGTACATGAAGCCGGGTAAACATACACAGGCACCTGTCGACTCTTGGAAGTCGCGGTATCTACCGATACAGGCACAAGAGGCCCTGCTGTCACTTGCTCGAGCGTTACTTCCACATAGTTTACATTGCTGAGAAGCTATCTCGTTACTGAAGGAGTCGTCTGCACATCTGATGCAGCTTGCTGAACTTGAAGCCTTTACTGTTGTGCCGTACGTTCCAAGTGGACAAGGAGTTTGTTCGTGAGATCCCATCGGACAGTAGTATCCAGCTGTGCAGGGATTTGTGTCTCCATGGCCGGTACCCTCAGGACACCAGAACCCAGGTGGACAAAGCAAACATTCTCCACTTCCAGTCTGGTTGTTGTAGGTTCCAGCAGGACAGATGTCGCAGGATTGAGTCGGGTTGTATCGTATGCCAGCGTGGTTTATCGCACGGTATCCAAGGTCACAATCCAAGGTCATGTTACTTCCTTCCGGACAGTATTTTGGGAACAAACAACTCACCGGTACGTCTGTGCCATAGTCACAGTGGTAACCTGGGGGACAGATTGGCGGCAATCCTGTTGTGGCATTACAGTAGTGCCCTGGTCTACATAGCTCCTCCAAAGACGAGCCTTCTGGACACTCATATCTCGGCTGACAGGGGATACCCTGGGTGTTAATGGTGTCGTTCGGACAGTAGTAACCAGGTCGACAGAGCTGGCAGTCAGTGTAGGCTGCCGCCCCGGTGCCATTCCTCATCCTGCCAGCAGGACAGAGGGAAGGTTCCATACCTTCAAGGCAGTAGTATCCTTCCCAGCAAGGATAGTCTATGTAGTCTGCCATTCCTGTAACACAGAGTTGTATCCTTATAACAATTTGTATCCTTATAACAATAGTCCATACTATCAGCCATATGGCTGATAAATGCTTTAAGTTTGCGGTATCTTATTTTCAAATCTGAAAGCTATTTATGCTGAAAACCTAGTCTCGAATCTTAATGTTTTCTAACGTGTTTATGAATCTTGAATTATTAGCAGGGTTTAAATTTCCTCATACACAGGTTGAATTTTGTTGATATTGGTCAATTGAACCATAGAAAATTGTTCTTATTATGCCAGTTGTCTTTGTAAAAAGGTGGTAGCTAAGGCAGGTTTTAATGTTGTACCATTCAGTTATGTGAAAATAGGATTGTACCTGTTTGGTTACAGAAGTAGCCAGCAGGACATGGATAACAGTCGGTGACAACAGCCGCTCCGGTGTCGTTCCTGTATGTCAGGTACGGACATGGTGTGGTCTGGTTCCCTTCAGGGCAATAATACCCAGCCGGACACTCCACAGGTACAGCCGTTCCTAAAACCCAACAAAATACAGGTGAACACTGACTAGACTAGAAGTAACTTTTATTAGGAGCATGATTTATACCTAGTCTTGACAAAAATTTGGTGCTTAGAAGTTTGAAAATTTTTATCATGAAACTTTGAGATCAAGACATGATGAAATAGAAATGGGTAACTCCTTCCAACATCATGGTACTTACAAATAATTAAAATGTTCTTTATAAACAATTATTGATATAATATTGATTTCATAGCATATCTCTAAAGAAATAATTCAAGAAAAATCATTATTTTCTTTGTGTGAATTTGATATAATATAATTAGGGCAAAATTACGACTAGTTCTGCAGATGGCAATGTTTGATTTTTCCAGTACAATTTACCTTCGTTACACAAGAATCCTGCAGGACACTTGATACAGTCTGACACTGCTGCACCTCCCGGAGTTCCTCGGTATGTATCTTTCGGACAAGGTATTGGTTCCGTTATTCCTATTGGGCAATAATATCCACTGGGACAGAGACCTGCGCACTCATCGTTAGCATTACAGGTGAAATTGGTGACAACGGTGGGCATGTCATCCCTGGAGCCGGACTTACAGAAATATCCGGAGGCACATGCCTCATACAGCTGACCATTCCTGGAAAGTTAATAGGACAAAGCTCTGAATCAAAATTTAAGCACTGAAGGTTATAAAAATTCTACAAACCATTATTCATTCTAAATATAAAAAGTTTTTGTTTTGTTTTATCTTATACACTATCTGTTTGTTTCTTTCCTTTTGTTTTATGTCTTATTATTAGCAAGGGTCATATAAGGCAGTAACAGGTTTAGGGTGTGACGGAAAGCTGGAGTACCCCGAGTAAAAACCACCGATCTGGGATTCAAACTCGAAACTGAAGCACTTGTAATAACGCTAGTAGCAACATACCTGCAGTAGTTACCAGCCAAACAAGGGAGACAATCCGATTGTGTTTTCAGCCCAGTCATGTTTTCATAGGTGAATGTTCCATTGGCACACGCTGTAGGATACTGACTTCCTGTTGACAGTAAAACATTTATATATCTTTGATTTTATTCTTTACACCATAAACCATAGAGAATATATTTCAAAACAGGAGAAATAGATATAAACAGTGGTGATATAATTTTATCTCTACTGTATAACCTTTATTTAACATCTGACCCCAAGATCATGAAACAATCTTAAGACTTAAATAGTCTTATAAAGACTTAGCCAATCACAGATGACGTTACATAAAGTTACATAACTTTTTATTGGCAAAGCAAAACTTAGCCAATCATAGATGATGTTACAAAAAGGTTACACCACTATTATTGGCTAAGCAAAAACTTCAGTCTAAGACTGTTTCATAATCCTAGGGCCAGATGTTCAATAACAGGAGGCTTTGTTTCCTACACTACTGTACAATGATTTCTATATCATGAAGAGACACACTTTTCACATTTCCCCTCAATAAAAAAAACTGCGGAAGTATGACAAAATGGCAAAATATTTGAAGCTTGAAATGAACAATAATACGATTCTTTAAAGAGGTAATTTTAAACCTGGTGATTGTAAAATTTCTGGATTTGGCCACAATAGGTCAGGTCCACTTACCAGCTGGACAGTAGCTGTAGGGCTCGCAGATCTTCTTCTCTGGGTTCAATGACCCCACACAGTAGTAGCCCTCAGGACAGTCGACACAGGATGACTGACCAACATTGTCCTGATACTGGCCGCCTGGACATGGGATCGGGGCGACAGATCCTTCAAGACAGTAGTAACCGGCCGGACAGATAAACTCAGTGGGGGAAGCTTGGATTGTCGAGTCATTAGCTGGACAGTAGTATCCGGCCGAACACTTGGTAGTGGCTTCAGTCTGGCCTGGGTTTGCGCAGTAGTAACCCCCCGTACAAGGGAGACAATCATCGGGACTTGCAGCACCTAAAAGTAAAAATAGTACATAGAACACTTAATTACTAAATCTATACATCAAAGTTTATGTGTAATGTCACTAACATTATTGTTATGTAGTAACACTAAGATAATAAGAATAAGTAAATTTTGTAAATCATTTTAACTCATTCATCCCTGAAATTCTAAAATGGACTATTCCAGACTTTGAACTAGAAGAATCTAAATGCGTCTTCAGGGGTGAATAGGTTAAATCTGTGACTTTGGTATACATTGAAAAGTTGGATATAGAGCCCATACAAGACTATGTGTGGAAGAATTGGCAGATATAACAGCAAAACATGGTTGTTCCCTCCCCTGAACCATTTGGGGAAATAAAGTCAACATCAAGAATCAACTTAAGCATTGAAACATGTTAGTGTGTGAAGTCACAAACCTGTAAAGTTGCGGATGGTTCCTGCTGGGCAAGGTATCCGTAGGGCAGTGCCAGAGGGACAATAGTGGCCAACTGGACACAATCCACTGTCTGGATAGGCGGCGGAAGCGTTGGCATATCTATCAAAGGCACCACCCTGACAGAAATAGCCAGCATCACAATCACCTGTAAAAAGGATAGTTCAGTTCAAGTAAGACTGGCATAAAATGGTAACACATACTACATGTAAAAAAAATGTTTCAAGACTGGCATAAAATGGTAACACATACTACATGTAAAAAAAATGTTTCGATGATCCTACATGTAAAACAGTTTACTGTATACAGGCTAAATTTTACCAGTGGTTTATTTTTAATATATTCACGATTTCACTGTAATCTGCGATTTCACACCCATAAATAAAACAGAACAATAGTATTATTTAAATACATGAAACATAAGGGATAGGCGAAATTAAACCTTCACAAAAATGTTCCTTAAAGGACGTCGCAAAATATTGACCTGCAAATTTAATTCTCTATACAATATATCCTGGGGTTTAAAAGCTTGAGTTACAATTCTTTATGCAGTAATACATTACAGTGGTTTTACACCTGTGCTGGACTAACCTGTGGGGATACTGTTTCCGAGTCCAAGACAGTATTTGCCGACCGGACAGTCTGTACAGTCGGAGAGCTGTCCCATTCCTGTCAGGTTGTTGTAGGTACCTGCTGGACAGGCTATCGGCGGAGTACCAGCCTCACAGTAGTAACCTACAACAGAAAATAAAAGCATAAGAAATTACATCTTTCGGCATCTTACACATCAATGTTGTTTGGCTGATGTTTACTACATTGAATTACATGTATATAACTTGGAAAGCTTGATTGTTTCATAGAAACACTGGGGAACTAAGATTGATTAAAGGGGAGATAATCTAGGCATCATCAATCTGTTTATAAATTATTAATAACAAATCTAGAAATTTTAAGTGACAACCTACCTGTGGATGGAGATGATCTTTCTGTTAGACATTAAGGGAGATAATCTACCTATCAAGGGAAGTAATCTGCCTATCTTGGGAGATAATACATTCACTTAGGCTGAATGCAACCTGAACTGATAAACTACACATAAGGAAGAGAATCTATATGCCAAGGTGGATAACCTCTCTGTTAGGGGAGACAACTTACCTGTCTTACAGTCCTCTGGAGTGGACATGTTGGAGTACAGACACATCTTGTTGACGGGGCAGGAGAGACAAGAATCTTGTCCTAAATTGGGTTGGTAGGTGCCTATGGCACATCCTTCTTCGACTAGAGCTCCAGAAATACAGAAGTGGCCCACAGGACAAATGTAGCCCTCCGTGGCGTTAGGAACGGCCTGGGTGGCACCTCCAGTACAGATGTACCTGAAAAATAAATACGACACTGTTACTGTCTAAAAAGATATATCTGCTTGGGCTTTCAAAAGAATTTTCACTGCTTGAAAGTCTGTGTTGTGACATCAGTTTTACCGGATACATTAATCTGAATTTTGAGAATTAGACACTACCAACTGACATGCAGATACTGTCTTTACACAAACTAAACTTTTATTAAGTTTTAATATATTTTTATTCCCTTTTCATTACTAGACTGGGATTATTGAGTGCCAAAAATGCTCAAAGAATGACCACTGAACCACAAAGAGTTTAGTGTCACACTTACCCTGCGCTACAGTTGAGTGCTTCGGTGACCTTGGTGAAGGCAGCTTGGTTACAGTAACGTCCCGCTGGACATGGTTCACACTCACTTTCCGAGCTCATCTGTATTCGTGTGGAGAAGGTTCCGAGAGGACAAGGGACGGGGTAGGTTGTTCCGTTAGGACAGAAATAGCCAGTTGGACACTGGTCATTGCCGGTAAAGGTCACGTTATGAGTCTGGTTCACCTTGAAAAGTTAAACGTTGAAATTTTCATAAATGTGGATTAATTCACTGTAAAAACATGTTTGTGGAGCTAAAATGGGTGTCCTTTTAATTATATTTCACTAGCACACAATGTTTCTTTGCTACACAATGAGAAGACAGTCAAATGCAATAATATTTCATTATCAAATAACAAATTTTGATTCTCTCTCAACAATATTTTGTTTTCCATCCAGTATCACTTTGTTTTCACGTAATAATTTATCTATTTCTCATGGCTGTTTAAAGTAACCATGCTATTTCTTTTCCCAAATATTTTCAGGATAGAGAATAGTTTTATATTCAGCATGAACTTTGAACTTACCAGATGATCTACAGGTGATCGTGAATTTGAGCCACCTGTACAATAGAATCCTCCCCAGCACTCTGCAACAGGGGCAGATAACCCTGCCTGATCACAGTACAAACCAGCCGTACATGATGTACAGTTGTCAATGTCACTGAGGTACTGGTTTGGTCCAAAGCTTCCGGCTGGACAGGGGAATGTCTGGGCCGCTACGGTTCCTTCTGGACAGTAATATCCTACTGGACACGGCGAGGGGGAGACAACTGGTACACCTGTCAACAAATTGCAACTTTCAAACTCTGATTTCAAATTTTTCGGATACAAGCAATGAGTTCCATTGGTTCCAGCAAAGATGATGATACTTTTTGACCATTGCAAGCATCAGAAAATCGTCTGGAATAACAAACTGGCATTTCTATATCATAATTTCTAGCATTGATTTTAAAGAGAACAGATAATTCATAATGTCACTATACTACAAAGGTATAAGGTCTCCTTAGAATTGCTAAATTATAATTTAGATTCATATTCCATGTTTCCTGCAAAAAAAGGGAAGCACATTTCTAAATTTCATCCTTTTATTATGTTAAGATCTGTTTTTAATTTAATCAATGTAAGGCATTCCATGTTTGAAATGTCTGATTGAATTAATGGATGTCATGCTATGTAATAAATCCTTTTGAGTCTGAAAATAATTATTCTCTAAGATTTAAAAAAATGGCCTAGGATATTCAGTAACAGCTTCAGGTAAGTTATATAAAGATTTAAAAAATTGGCCTAGGATATTCAGTAACAGCTTCAGGTAAGTTATATAAAGATTTAAAAAATTGGCCTAGGATATTCAGTAACAGCTTGAGGTAAGTTATATACATATGTATTTATGAAAGTAACTTCAGCAAACTTAACAGAAATATTCAAAATGGGGATGCATACAGTATTTATATAGATTAAGCATGTTCCTTTACAAAAGCCAGTGATACTGAAACACACATGTATAAGAAATATCTCTCCTTTTGGATGTATACTTTGTGGAGTAAGCAGTGATATAACAGAATTCAAACTGTAACAGTTGTGTATAACTCTCAGCAAAAGTGTCACCAGTGTCAAGACAGAAGTATACGTCAAAAAGCAAGTAGAAAAATGTATGTCTAACAATATATATACTTATATACAGTAAAACCTGTCTATGATGACCACCCAAGAGACAACAAATTTAGCCAAGTAGTTTTTAGACACCGGTCAAATTGTGCAGAAATTGATAATTTTGGATACCAAGAAAGCTGTCTTATTAAGCAGTTGGTCGTTATACTGTGGTGGTCTCTAACACATTTTTGGCATGTATATGAAAAGGTTATTAGCCACCTGATAATACCAGAAAGATACATTTATGTATTCATAAACAATATTATGACATATTTTTCAGGACAATAGTTATTTCCCCTTTCAACAAATTCAAAAGCTTTCGATGTGAACCTGATTACATATCAAACTAGCAGGGGTTTCATGTTTCAAGGTCAAAATACTATAGATACCATATTTTACTTTGCTGTACGATTCATAAAATATTTTGAGAAAACCCTGAATTTGAATTTCTTATAGAAAATGATGGGTACCTTGTACCTTATTCACCAACCCAAATCATGCAGACAGAATTTTACAACTGGTACAATACAACATCAAGGAATATTTTCTTAACTCACTCACCCCTGAAGACACATTTACATTCTTCTAAATCAAAGACGAGACAAGTTCATTATCAAATTTCAGGGGTGAATGAGATAACATGCAAAATCACCAAAACATCACCATGGCAATGATATACTAGGGACCAATCATTATTTAAGGCAGGTATTGGAGGGACACCAGTTATTGTACAGGGAAGGTACATTGTCCATTCCGAGGGTAAAAGGACTCCTCTAATATCTTCATGCATGGAAATAACTATAGAAAACCAGTACACAAAAACAACAGTAGTCCACCTTCACCAAATAATACTGATCATGCAAATATTTTGGGTTAAAAAAGGTATACATATGACTATTTGTAGCAAGGGCAAGGAAATGGGAACAGGAAAGGACAACGTTTGATATTCATGCATCGCTATCCAATACCTGAAATACAGGGACGAATCACACGAGGGGCTAGTTGATAAGATTTGAGCTCAGGGTTCAATCACAGCCTGCATCCCACAGGACACGTTCTTTGTTCATTACCATCATCATTTTGCTATTTGTTCATTGATTATAGTAACTGGAAGGGAATGTCATAAAACTTTGGGGGAAGGATAGGGTACCAAGTTTCGTCATTACATGAAGGGGTTGAGGAATGGGAAATGTATTTGGAGGAAATGGGAGTATGGGCATGTGTGTGGGGATTTAAATGGTGGGAGTGGTGGGAGGGGTTGGGGTGGGGTGGGGGGTGCTGGGTAGGGAGAAAGTGTAAATGGGGGTGTTGGGATTGAAATGGTGGGGTGGGGGGTCAAGGTAACAAATATAAAATCATGCAATAAATGGTACAACATGTGATAGAATGGCAGAAATATCAAGCGAGCAAACAAATCAAATCAATTAATTACCACTGGTGCAGGTATAATTTCCTGTAAAAAGGTAAACACAAAAACAAACAAAAATAAAATTGTTATCAAGGCTGTAAATAATATTCAATGTTAGAATATCGAAGTATTTATAAAGAAAAAGGGAAACTTATGTAAAAGAGATGAATTAATCATTACTGTAGAAATTAGCATTACATAAGATATGTATTTACATCATTATCTTACTATAAAATTGATGTTATATTAAAGGTTTCTCTACTCATAAGGTTATACAGAAGTTGTTTGATAAGTAGGTTATCAATTTAATTGTTAATAAGAAGAAAATATCATTATAGTATCCTGATGTTAGTACACCTAATTTAACAATTGTATTATTCATAGAAAATTAATAAATACAAGTTGCTCGCAAAATTGCATTCAAAAACATTTTTAATTAGTGAAGTAAGTCATTAACATATGCTTAATTCCTTGGTCTAAATATGTTATAATATTAATGAAAACTAAAGCTAGCTATTGCTTGTACAGATTTCTCATTACCTAACAAATATAAGCATTGTTTTTCTGTGACATTTTACTCCAACAAGGAACAGATGGAAATATGTTCTTATTCTCAATTATTAACCTCAATCTTTTTGATATCTGCATTTTTGTTTTGAAAGAACATTTATTCAGAAAAATTAAACACAATACTCTTGATATTAAAAGTTAAAGATCAAGAATTTTTCGTGCATGCATTTATTTTCTCTTGATAAACATATTCTATGTTAAGCAACCTGAAATATTCCAAGATAAATGATTTCTTTCCTGTAAATTCAAATCCTAGCACTTTTTAAGGAATTACGTGCAAATCAAAATACTTCAAGCACTAGCTAAAATTTTAACATTTTACCAACCACTAACACCTTTTGACGACTGACCAAAATTCAAGCACTATTTGCCTTTTTATACAAGCTATTAAAAATCAATATCCATACTACTGAAAAAGAAGTATATTAAAAAAAAGAAAGGTATTTCCATAGAAACAAAAACCTTGGACCAGTTTCCATAGAAACAAAAAAACCTTCGACCAGTTCAAGTTAAGTGAAAAAAACAAGAGTTACCTCCTAGTGGATCGCAGTAAAATCCGGGTGGACAGATATCACATGTCCACTCTCCTGTGTTAAACTGGTAGGTTCCATTAGGACAGATATCTGGATTGGCCGACGCCTCCAAACAGAAGTGACCCTGGGGACACACGTAGAGGGCAGGAGTGTTGCTGCTCTGTCCCCCAGGGCAGTAGTAACCAGGTGAACAGTTACCGTCGGGTACAACATTGCCCGAGCCTAAACAAACAGTCGTAAGTTTTAATGCTGTGTCGATTTATAACATATATATTTTATAACTTTTAAAAAACATATTTTGTTAGCACTTTACACAGATTTTCACACAGACTCAGAAAAAAGTTTGAAAAAGCATGATGAAGTTCAAGTGTATGATACACTTAAGTGGACCTCCGATAATCCAGACGCTCATATTCTAGACGAAAATGTCAGGCAACAGATTAAAATAACATTATATATGGATTACGAACACAGAATGCTGCAGTCTGGAAGATTTTGTAATTGGTCAATTTACGCTGGCAACAAAGGTGTGCAGGATATTTAGGCTTAATTGTATACAGTATTAGAATATAGAATCTAATTAAGGTTTGGTATGTATATCTCAATGATTTATCAAATTTCATCATAGCTTAATCATACCGAAATGTCTTATGTCTAGATATATTATCATTCAGACGATCCTCATCTTGACAGAACATGCTAGCTGTATATAATCTAATTACCTTATATTCATCAGATTTCTTCAATGGCGTTATCATCCTGAAACAACTTTTTGATAATATTGTAAACATTTAGATAGTTCTTACCTTGACAATACATGCCAGCTGTACAGTTGTCACACTCGTCAAGAGAGGCTCGGTTGGTTGAGTTAGCGAATGTACCCGAGGGGCAGGGTACAGGTGTTTCTGTACCCTCTATACAATAGTGACCCTCGGGGCAGATCTTTTGGGTAGGGACGGTGCTCCGGTCATCACAGTACCAACCAGCGGTACAGTTACCTAGGGACGAAGATCATCATAAACTTAACTCTGTCACCCCTGAAAATTCATAATGAACTATTCCAATCTTTGAATTAGGAGAGTTCAAATGTGTCTCCAGGGGTGCATGCATTAACAAATATATAAATAATTCTTTTAAAAAAAACTTTAGTGACATTGAATATTTTCAGTGAACAAAAACTTATTGGAAACAGTTTTTAAATCCTTATATAGATCTGCAATATTCCTCATGAAATTTCAAAGAATCAGCAATTTCAATTTATTTTGTAAACAAAAGCTTCTGAAAATAATTTTTCTGCATAATTTCAAGATAAGTTTAACTGATTGATGTATAGATGAATGTTTTTCTCAGCAGCACATTTCTAATTTTTTTCCAGAAAAGAAACGGCATATACACGATAAAGTCAATATTGTTTCTCACCTGTGGGAATGGTCAGTCCAGCTGTTTCACAGTACTGTCCTCCGTCACATGGTACAGGTTTATCTGTTCCTACTGGACAGTAGTAGCCAGGGGGACAGATTCCACCCGTCGACATGGTGAAGTTGGAACAGGTACAATCCCATAGTGGAGCACATGTGTCGTTAGAATAAAGGTCGCTGGAAAAATAAACAGGTATTGTTACAATTCTGATTAGAGAACTAAGTAAGTCTACTTAATGTACAGGTCAGTGAAATATACAAGTGTTTTAAGAGGTCACTGAATATATTCAAAAGCTTTTAGAAGTCAATTTAATATTAAAATGATTTTAAAAGCCACCAAAGTACACAATCAGGTATTCATGATTGTATACTGGTCTCTGAAATACACAGGTGTACAAGTTATAGAAATCAAAGTACTGAAACTTAAACCTAAAGGAACTTTGTAAATAGGATAAGAAGATAAAGTTCAGTGTTTCTGGTTTCAGGTTAAAATGGAAAATTCATACATTCATAGTCAAAAGGAAAATTACGATCCTTCACAAAATAATTTTTAGAGATTAGAACTTAATTAGAAATATACAGGTGTACAAGTCAAAGAAATATACCATTAACATTGACCTATAAAATTCAGTATAGTTTGGACAATTTGTGTTTCTAGTCTTACTTTGGAGTTCCTGTACTGGTGTTGAGAGCTCCAGTGTCATAAGGTCGACTTGAGGGGGACCTGCCCCCACAGTAAAATCCTGACTCACACCATCCGTCGGGGTACACATTAGCCACGCCCTCACAGTACATCCCTGGTGGACAGTCCAGACAGTCCGATTCTGATGTGGCTCCTAAACACAGATTTCAAAATTGGTTAAAATGTTTGAAATAATAATACAGTGTAACTTGTTGAATCCGGATATCACAGGGACCAGAACATTTGGTCGATATAGCAAGGTTTCTGGTTTATACAGGTTTAAATTACTATAAATTAAAAAGTACCATACAATTACACTGTAATAGACAGGGGTCCAGATTAGACAAGGACCAGTTTTGACAAGTTATACCCCACAAATCAAAACTTTTGTGAAACCTACAGAATGGTGATGAATAGAAGCATCAAACTTTGCTATTTCAAAGCCATTTGAACCTAAGCTTTGTAAAACTTAAAAGAAGTTCAAAGATTTAGTGTTTATTAAAAAACCTAATAGACAAAGATCAACAGAATAAAGTTAATGAGGTCTGGGTAAATGAGTTTGTATTAATGACATTCTTAATTATATATCTTGACTGTTACAGACTACAGGTAATAAATGAGGTCTATGAGTGAAATGAATTTGAATTTATAGCATTCATAATCACATATCTTTGATATGAATTAACAGACTGCAGGTTACTGACCTGTAAGGTTGTTGTAAGTACCAGGTGGACAGGGGTACTGCATGTCAAACTCCGTACCGATCGGACAGTAGAATCCAAATGGACAGATGGTTGGTACGACGGTTGCATTCACACAGTAATGGCCTGGAGACAAAGTACAAATAATACTGTAATCAAATAAATTCTCAAAGCAATTCAACCCATTCAACTCTGCAGACACATCTAAACTCTGCTAGTTCAAAAGCTAGAAGAGTTAGTTTTGGAATTTCAGGGGTAAAATATTATGCAATGAACATTTTTTAGTGACATTTAGAGAAATATAGATATGAAATACTAAATCCAACTTACTAAATGTCAATTGCTGTTCAAAAAAGGATATAATTGCAAATTTGAAATGATTATTTTTTCTTTGCCTATTTGTGAAAGGCTAACAGCAGAATGTTAGAAACCATGTTCCTTTACACACTATTCTGTCTTTACATGTTACTGAGTTTCCTCTCTTGCAGGTAGGTATCTATGGTGGCGTAATCTCTGAATAGTATGAAATAACAATCCTAGCACATGACGTCACAATCAATACCCACCTGCAAGGGTAGATAACTCTGCAAATAAGAAATAACCCCAGTGGTGACATATTTTGTGATAAATGAATGAAAACAATCAAGATAGTAGAACAAAATCCTAATTAACCCACCTTGTGTACAGTCAGAACAGCTACTCAAGCCAACAGTAGGTGCATATTTCCCTGGCCCGCAGGGAACAGCATAAGTTGAGTTGAGAGGACACTCGAAACCAGCTGGACACTGACCGCCGGTCCCGATAAAGGTCACTCCAGAGTTGGGAGTCGCTATGCTCACACCTGTAACAAAGATGACATTGTCAAAATGAACAAACAATTCACTTATAAAGCCTTCATAATGATATCATGCTCTTTCTTTTCTCATTTTAGATATGAAGTTAATTCTAGTTCCACAAAAATTTGAACTTTAACTCATTCATTCCTGGAGACACATTTGAGATCTTCTAATTCAAAGGCTGGAACAGTTCATTATGAATTTTCAGGGGTGAATGAGTTAAAACATAATGAGGATTATTTTGTTTGGCGTCTTACCTGATACACAGTAATATCCAGCTGAACACCCGCCTGCGGGTGCAGTTAGTCCGGTCACATCACAGTAGGTCCCGCCTAAACACTGTGTGCACTCGGTTTCATTGGCAAGTCCGATGGTCGCTCCGAAAGTTCCTATTGAAAAAAACATTAATGAACAGTAGATGTACATTAACAGGATATCCACAGGAGTCTAAATAAGGGTTCACAGCTGCTCAAAGAGGGCTCGTGCATTCATTTCCATTCAGTACATAGGATGCATCTTTGATTTACTTTACAACACCTTAAACTGCAAATCACATAAGACCTTATAAGCACCCATCCCTATAAGCACTCCTCCCCCTCTTGAGGCCTCAATGTCAATTGCCTGGACATCAATAAAGACCAAAACTGTATAAGTTTGAAATAATCTGTCTTATAAAGCACCATTCCATTTTTTTTAAATTTTCAAATGCTGTGGGTGCTCATTGGATACGGTATCAATTACAGATACAGAGTGATTGTTATGTTTTTAACTTACCAATAGGACAAGGGATGGTATTACTGCCTGTACCAGCAGGACAATATGATCCCTGGGGGCAGGGATCTGCCCGATCCCCTGACGTACAATAGAAGCCCTCGGGGCAGGGATAGCAGGCTCCTGCCCCGGTGTGGTTCATGTAGGTGGCTGTAGCACATGGTGTTGGGGATACTGACCCCACGGGACAGTAATTACCTATGGGACAGACATCACCAGTGGTGCCATCTAAAAAGGAAAAAAATAATATACTTTTCAACGGGATTTTTGATTTTATATTTAATCTGTTGCATAGCTGTAGGGGACGATATTTTTGCAATTTTGCGGGACTGAAAATTTGATTTGCATAATATGAAGAAATTATTTTAGTAATATAAGCCTTGAAAGCCAGATCACAGAATTCCAAAAGTGCTAAAGTAGAAATTTTCTTTTATTTATTTAAAATCTCCAAAGTTTTGATCCCTGTAGATCACCAGCTATATGATATCTGCTAAATAAATAATATAAATGATATTTTCCCTGATTCAGAAGTTATAAGTTTTAAGTTGTTTTTTCTTTTAATTTTATTTTTATAAAATTCTCCTTGAAAAAAAGTGATGTTTGTTTCCTCTGTATGATAATATTAGTTTCCAGAGAGTGACATCAACATTACTGACTGCAGAAATAGACTTAATGACCAGGAGGAGTCGGCTTCAGTGTATTGAGTTTGAGGATGGCGAGAATAACTTACCAGTTGGGTTGGGGTCCATGGCAGCCAGGGTACAGTAGTATCCAGCCCAACAGTCGCCAGTAATTGTGTCGTTACCAGACTCTAAACAGTATTTACCACCCGTACAGTCGACGCAGTCCGACAGCTGAATACGACCTACACAAACACACAGAAAGTAAAGTATTTATCAACATATTCCACACTATTTAATGGTTTATTCATCAAAATAAAATACATTTTATTATCAAAGTTTCACCTCTGAAACCTAATAATGCACTGCCCTAGCCTTTAAATTATTGAAGACTTGGGGTTCAAATGTTCCCAGAGGCCAATTCGATTTGCACTCTTTTCAGAAGAGAAGTCTAAGAAGATAAGTCTTCCCAGAAGATCTCCCAACTTACACACAGAAGAGGTTCCAGATATAGAAAACCTATAAAATGAGTAATATTCTAGAAGTAAAAGATGGTATATTGTGTTGCCTTAAAAAGTGAATAAGATTTCTTGAAACAAAAGTGCAGACTTCAGTCAAAGTTTTTCTCCTATGTAACTTATATGATTTTTCTTTTTCTTTTTGAGAATTAAGGGTCAGGTCAATTCTTACCAGTAGAAGGTTGGTATGTTCCTCTGGGGCACTCCACGGGGTACGGGGTGCCTCGGGGACAGTAATGTCCCGAGGGACAGACGTATCCGTACGTCTGAGCGACTGGCGTAGGTGTTATAGATCCGCTGACACAGAAATATCCCTCTGTACACTGGTCCCATGGGTTAACGAGGCCTTCGGTAGGACAGTAGTAGCCGGGGTCACAGGGCATACATTCATTAGCGTACCTCAGTCCGGTGCCATTGTTAAAAGTCCCCTGAGGACAGAGACTTCCTGTTGAGGGAGAGAACGTAGAGAGCAATAAGAGATTGTGCAATGTCACGTACACAAATAAAACAACATCAATAAGATTGTTAATGGATTGTGTACACTTTTAAAATTAATGTATTATTTTGAATGTAATTTCTAAATAATGTCCAGCCAAAGCTGTGTATAAAGAGCATCAATTCTTGGGGTGAAGAAAAATGGTCTATATAGCCATGTGGTCTTATCAAATTGTGTTAAATTTGGCCATCTGGGACCTTCAATATAGTTCAACTTCAAAGAATAAAATGTACTTGAGCTGGAGTACGAGAAGAAATTAAGACAAGTATATGTAGTGGGGTACAATAAGACATATAGACTTGTGGTGGGCTATCAAAAGAAATTAAGACACCTACCTGTACTGGATCCCTCGGGGCAGTATTGACCCTCTGGACAAGGTTTGCCTGTGGTCCCATCAGTAGGGGTAGAACTATTGGCCCCTAAACTACACACATAGCCAGGACTACACAGTCCCTCGTAGGCCGTCAGGCCTGGGGTCTGACAGTATTTACCGGGGTCGCAGGGTGAACACTCCGCTGTTCAAAGTATAAACAAGATTTTTTATAAAATCATTGCACTTAACCATGGTAAATGGAATTACTCAAATTGAGACTCACTGCCTGCAATTATGGTGAAGGAAATTTTTGATACTGAATAATATGAAAAATGGCAGTAATATAACTTTAGTTTAACCAGAATTCTAATGATAATACTACATGATAAAAGAACATATTCCTTACTTGAAGATGCAAGCAGGTCAAAGTTGCTGTAAGTTCCAGACGGACATGGGTTCTGGTAGTTGTACTCTGTGCTGGTCGGACAGAAGTAGCCCCTAGGACAATTGACTGGGTTGATAATTCCAGTGACGTTACCAAGCTCGTTTGGATCGCAGTAAAACCTGGAGGGACATGGCAGACATGTGGCTTGTCCAGTCAGGTAGTTATAGGAACCTGGAATGTCAGTAACAGAATTGCTGATAGGGTGGTAGACATTGGTCAAATGGACACACTAAGTAACAGTATATAGGTATTCACATATTGAATGTTGTAAACTTGCTCTAATATATTAGCGGGATTTTAATTTTTACTAAATTTGCAGATTCATCAAAATTTGCGAAAATTAATATCTCTTGTAGCTGATCATCATCATTGTTTTACAGAGTCTATTGTGTGAATGCTGATTTCAAAGACTTCACAAAAACAAATCCCCAAGAAAAAGTACCAAACAGTAAATCGTAAAATGTTTTACATGCAAAATTTAACAACTATACTGTAGTTGTGTACTTGTCCTAGCTGCTTGATAATGTACAATGATACAATGTTACAGCTGGTACATCAAACCTTATACATTCATTATGTTGTAAAATTTTCAATATTGTACCTCTTTCACAGACGATGGGCAATGGACTGCCTTGAGGACAGTAATCTCCCATAGGACATTCGTATGCTGCAGGTGTCGCTATTGTCTGTCCCGCTGGACAATAGAATCCACCGTCACACAAGCCGTTTTCTTCAATCAAACCGGGGCTGTCGCAGTACTTGCCTACAATCATAAAATGTATATTGAAAACTTAAGTAATTAAGAAATTTAAATAATTGTGAAATTAATGACAATTTTTACTCTGCTGTAAAACAATAGTTCCTATGCTTATTGTTTTTGTACTACATGTGGTGTTTATTCGATATTTACAACAAGTCAATGTGTACATCAATTATGGAAAAGTGCATGTTTTACCAATGCAAATCACAAAACTGAACCTTAGAAAATTAATGCAGTTCTTACAGCTACCTCTTAGAATGTGTTTGTCTCTGTAAAAAATTTTTTTAGAGAAATCAATCCTTGATATTTTTTTCTGGTCTTTTTCTTAAAAAAAAAGTTTTTTAGTTGTTAAATAATCACGAAAGGTTACCATACCTGGCGTACAAGCTTTACAATCTGTAACATTCGTGTTGCCACTGGAGTTTGAGAAGGTTCCTGTTGGGCAAGCAGTCGAGGTCGGCGAGCCCTGCTCACAGTAGTGACCTGGTAGACATACAAAAGCTGCTGGGTTCGCTTCGGTCTGGCCCATAGGGCAGAAGAATCCTGGGTTGCATTGTCCTGTATGATGGATAGACAGATTTTAAAACAATATATTATACTTCAATCTTCTTAAAACAAAAATACAAAGTCAGTAAGAATGTGGTTAACTTGTTGTAGTTACCAAGGATTCAAGGCCAATAGGTTTGAACGAGATCAGTCTAAAAATTGAAAAGCTGGACCAATCAAATACTACATCAAGATTTTAAAGTTAAATAACTTTAAGAGTAATATGTTTGATGTTTTGTTATGAAACTTTTCACATAATTTGGAAGGAAATTTTTCTTAATATCTTGACTGAACATATCTGACATTTTCTTTCATGTTAAGAATCAAAACTATCCATTTCAAATTCATTATAAAAGCTTCTTATATTGGTGACAATCTTCCAAAGTTTTTTGGTGCGGGCATTACCTTTCGGTGTTGCCAATTCGTAGTCGTCGCAGTACCAGCCTGCGGTACACGAGATTGGTGCTGAGGAACCCTCAGGACAGTATGTTCCAGGCTGACATTTCCCGCCGGTGTAGTTAAAATCGGGACACATACACATGTCAATAGAGCTATAGTTACCTGTGGTCAAACATAAAATTTTAAAATGAACTTTCCAATTCTTTTAAATGATCCAGAACAATTCCTACTTTTCTTTATTTTTAAGTATATTAATGAAAGAATCCATTTGTTTTTGATTTAGTGTTTGACTTTGAATTTTAACTACTGCTTAGTCATATCTGAGGATGAGCTATCCTTACATTAACCAATTATAAATGCAATTTTTTTCTTTGAGCAATGTCTAGAAATATAAATATCAATACTGTAGACAAAATTAAAATATCTGACATATATACTCATACATCAATGTAATAGGATAAGATGGGACAACAGCCCCACAATTTCAAACTTACCCTGGACTACTGGTTTAGACTCTGTCGAACCTCCAGCACAGAACCAGCCTGCACTGCAGTTTCCAGTTGGGGCGCTGAGTCCGGGTCCATAGCAGAACTCTCCGGGAGGACAGGTGAGACAGGACGACATGTCATACTGTGTTGATAGTGGATTATAGGATCCAGCCCAACATGGGTACTGGGTGCTGTACCCAGTACCCGCTGGACAGTAGTGACCGACTGGACAAGCGAAGTCTGTTGGGGTGGTAGTGTTTTCCATACAATAGTAGCCCTGTGTACATTGGTCACATGACCCCTTCGCTGTGACGCTGGTGTATGTTCCGGCCGGACATGGGATCGGTCGTGGTGATCCCTTTGGACAGTAGGAACCAGCTGGACATTCCTGTCCGACACCTTTGTGGGAGACGGATGAGGACGGATTGGATGTATCTACTCCATACTCACAGTAATACCCGGACATACAGCCACCATCTGGCTCAGGAGAACCAGGTGTTCCACAGTAATAACCACCTGTAGAATAGGGTCAAAGGCCAAATATTAACTTATTCATCCCTAAAGACACATTTAGACTCTTCTTAATGAAAGACTAGATCAGTCCATTATGAAATGTCAGGGCTGAATGAATTCAAGCCGCATCAGCAATCAAATGATCAAAAAAAGTTAAAAGAAACTAAAGCCTATCTATAAAATACCGTAGGTTAATCGATAACATGATAGATCATATAACATGGATCATAAATAAAAATTCCAAGTAGTTTAAAATGCTTTCTGTGCATTTGTCTTTTTACAACATTAACATACCTGTACATTGTGTACATTCTGGTTCTTGTGTCAGTCCGGTCGTGTTTCCAAAAGTTCCGGTAGGACAAGGTTGTAAGTCAGCTCCAGTTCCTTCTGGACAGTAATAGCCCTGAGTACAGATGTCAGCACGGTCGCGGTTCACACAGTAATAACCGGCAGGGCAGACGTAGCAGGCAGAGGCCCCGGTGTGGTTCATGTACGTACCATTACCACACGGTTCAGGCTTAGTAGACCCAGTCTCACAGTAATGTCCAGCAGGACATATATCACCTATGTCCAAAGATATCATAATTAATATCATCAAGGAAGTGTGTTGAAGTTTCATCTCAAATACATTAAATGATCAATTTACGTTTGCATAAGACTGAATATTTCTTATTTTGTGGGCCATCAAAATCGTAAAGTTCCTTACCAGTGGTGCCATCTGTTGGCGACGTGGTGTTTGCGCCGAGTGTACAGTAGTAACCAGCCGAACATGCAGCGGTTACATTGGTCATGCCGGTGCTCTCACAGTAGAATCCTGAAAAAGCAAATTTTATTAGCAATTTATTCCTTCTTAAATAAAAATCTCCAAGACATTTCTTGCAAAATTACTAATCTGAGTTAGCTTGTCTGAAGTTACTTGAAGATTTCTTAAACCCTTATATTAACTGTGGCCAATGTGATTGTTTTGAGATTTTCTTCATCTCTAAAGTGTCTTGTACAAGAGGACCATTAAGTTAAATATTTCAATTTATATAATTATTTGATACTGAAAAAGGCTTATTATAGTAAAAAATATCATTAGCCAGCTGATGAAGATAGTAAAGAATATAGCCAGTGTAAAATATCTTAGATAGAAAGGGAGCATGGTTAAAGGTCTACAAACTGTAGAAATTAGGTCACAGTGACCTACATTCATTATATTTTCACTGTTCCCAAAAGGTCAACAAACTGTAGAAATATGGTCCAATTGATCTACATTCATTATTATGGAATCGTTCTTAAAAGGTCAACAAAGTGAAATAAGGTCACAGTGACCTCCATTCAATATATTGGCACCACTCCTACAAGGTCAAAAAACCATAGAAATAAGGTCACAGTGACCTATATTCATTATAGTGGAACGTCCCTAAAAGGTCAACAAACTGAAACAAGGTCACAGTGACCTCACTGTTTTGGCATCATTCCTAAGGTTGTCTATAAGACTTACCAGGGCTACAGCTGATACAGTCGCTGATGTCACCCTTTCCAGTCACATCCAGGTAGGTTCCTGATGGACATTGGAAAGGATTGTAGGTACCATTTGGACAATAGTGTCCAGCTGGACATACATCTCCATAGCTCTGGGCTACAGGGGCAGCTTCAGTTGATGCCAGCGAGCAGAAGTGACCTTAAGAGAAAAGATATTGTAAATTTTTAAATGTACAATATACATTGTAATTCCATTATAAACAGAAATTACTTTCACAGCCAAGAAAAGAAATTCTAAAATCTTTAATTTAAAATCTGTAAATTTTCAGATTTTTTTGCAGAGATCAGAGGTTCTAATGATATCAATAGGAAACAAGTCAATTGAATTTTATTCAGGCAATATTATATCCTTCATAAAAAATTTCAATGTTTTATTTGTATCAAAAATTTTAAATTTCATATTTCATTCAATTCAATAAACTAATTAATAAGGGAGTTTTTACTAATGAGCGGGTTTCCATTTTACTTTTTAATCAGACTAGAAATGTTGGTAAGTCACAAATGCCCTTTCTTCTATATACAGTTTGGCGGGGCAGGACAGAACTTGATGGGATGGGACAGATGTAGGAAACACTATATGCACCTTAATTTCATGGCGTGGTGTGAAAAGATATCTTACCTGCCCAACAAGTGCCGGACACAGCGGTCAGTCCTGTCTGACCACAGTAATGACCGGGGGTACAAGCCTGACATTCGCTACTGTTGACCAGTCCTGGAACATTACTGAAGGTACCAATGGGACATCCATTTCCAGTGATGCTGCCAGCCAGACAGTACCGTCCAGAGGGACAGATATCACCGGTTGTACCATCAGCAGGAGTGGCATTGAAGGCCGCCAGTGTACAGAGATGACCTGGGGCACACAAGGCTGTTGGTTCGATGTTACCTACAAAACAAAATATAATTCTTCGTAATTCAAGGTCATTTATATCGCAAAAAAGAAAATTCTTGACCAAATCAACTCCATTTTTATCTATCTGTCATCTGCTGGAAAAAGATCATACACAATTCTTTTCATTTTAAAGTATCAATATCATAAGTATTGTATTGTTCATCTAAGGCCCCTTACAAGCACCTACATTCAAATCTTACCCAAGGAGGGAGTGGGGACTTATTGGAGGATTATGAAGTTTAAGAATCTCAATTCTATTCTGAATTTTTTTTCCAAAGAAAGAAGAAGAGCTTATTTGATGATTAAGAATTCGAGGAACCCAAACCACAACTTTTACTCTGAAATTTTATTCAAGGAAAAGGGGAGCTTATTTGAGGAACATGACTTTGTAGAACCACATACCTAATCCACCACAGTAGCTGCCAGCATTACAGGGCGTACACTGTGCTGCACTGTTCAAACTTGTTGTGTTACTGTAGGTGCCGGCTGGACACAAAAACTCTCGTTCATCCTTGGTTCCGGCTGGACAATACGATCCGGGTGGACAGGCTATTGGCACGGAGACTCCGCGGTAACTCCTATAGCGGTCTGTGTAGTTTGCTGTACCAGTAGTATTGGCATCCAAAACTTCGTAATCACCTGGTGGTAAAAAGGAATAGACATCTATATGAAGAATCCTATCATACTAAGTTTAAAAAAATTCAAATATTATAACATTAAGAACAGATATCCTAAAGGGATTTTTCAGCTGCATGGTATTTTTTGCATACTTTCGTCCAAACATGGTTAAGTTGAATATCTATATAATAATTGATGTAACACTGTCTTAACTTTTAATAGCTCATTTTACATACATTTTTACTGTTAAACTCAAAAATTCCTTTCAAGTGATATTGAGTCTTGGAAGCAATAAACAGCTAATGTAAAGTAACATCTTTTACTATCAAGATCAATAGTATTTTAAGATGATAAAATTATGTAGATTGATAACAGAATACTAATAAAACCTTCAGCAGAATATAATTTGACAAAACATAAATTCACCACTAACCGAATGCTTTACAGTAGGATCCTGCAGGACATATATCACATGTGCTCTGTTTCCAGTGAGGCTGGTAATATCCGGACGGACATCCGGTCTCGTTCCAGCTGCCCTGCTCACAGAAGTGTCCAGGACTACAGGCCAGAGTTGTGGGGCGGGCCGAGTCCTGACCCTCGGGACAGAAGTAGCCAGCGTCACAGTCCGCGGTTGGAGCGGCCAGGCCGTACTGCTGACAGTATTTACCAGCGGTACATGGCAGGCAGTCAGTCACATTCACATTCTGTTGTCGATCTAGAGGCAGAAATGTAACATTTTGAATTCAAAGATTTTCTACAGATTTCAATATATCATTTTTACACCAATAACTAACAATTTAAGGATGTCCCAAGATTTTAGCCTAATCAAATAAAACGACCAAACAATTTCAAGTAGGTAAACTGTAGGTAAATGGTAGACACTCCAAGCAGTTATTTTTATCTATTTATCAACTACACTGGTCTTAAAGCCTTAACATAAATTTTATACATATATTTTGTAACAAAAAGTTAATTTCCAATTCATTTATTTTTACATCAATCATTTATGAAATAAACCTATTATCCTTACTCAATATACTTAATTTCATATTAATAATTACCTCTTTTTTCACAGTGATTTAATTTCGCGATTTAGACTAAAGTGGTGGCGACAAATTTTAATGATTTCTTATCATCTGCTAAATACCCGAAATTCAATTGCTTATGAAAAGTTAGTTTATGTGATGACACTTTCGTTCTTACCTGAATATGTTCCCGGAGCACATGCTACCTGTACAGTGGTTCCGTTTGGACAGTAGTGTCCCATATCACATGGGACAGGGTCCGGTACACTGGCACTTCCATTACAGAAGAATCCGGCATAACATTCGCCAGTAGGTGCCGCCAATCCAAATGACTCGCAGTACATTCCAAGGGAACATTCCTGCTTCTGGGCAGATCCGATTGGACAGTAGGTGCCTGGAATTATTTTTAAAATTCATTAGAATTAAGGATTTTGTCTTACACTAAACAAATTATAACTTTTGATGCTTTCTTTTCCTTTGTCATACATCAATTCTCCCAAACTTTTCAAAGTCTATTTTTACATATATTGCATCATGACATTAAAATCAAACTTTTACTACAAATTACTTAAAAGCATCTTTTAATACCAAAGGTAATGATTAGAGGAAAATTTACCAGGAATACAGATACTGTTTGATAATTTTTTCAAGCATCAATCATTTTTCACCCCTGAAGACACATTTGGACTCTTCTACTTCAAAGCTAGGGACAGCCCATTATAAAATTTCAGGGATAAATGGTTTGATTATTCATCCTCTTATTGCTGCACAAATCATAGTAAAGGGATGATTACCTGGTGTACAGATACCGCCTGTGTCGTTCAGACTGTACATGGGACATGTGTAGTTGAAGTTGTAAACGTCAGATGAGTTGACCCACATGGAAGGTTGGGAGCTCCAGGCTCCACCCGAGCAGTACCAGCCTGCTGAGCAGTCTCCAGTGGGCTCAAATAACCCTGTACCATCACAGTACTTGCCAGCTGATAAAACAAAAATAATTCAATGAACATCCCAGAATACATATATGGACACCTCAAGTTCTAAGAATGGATCATTTTATATTGTAATTTGAAGGGTGAATAAACCAATATTCTCAGTACTTGCCAGCTGATGAAACAAAAAAAATTAATAAATTTTGCACCTTTAAAGTCACAAATGGGCTCCTCAATTTCTAAGAATGGACCATTTTATCATAAATCTTAGGGGTACATTAGCTGATATTCATCAGAATAAGTCTCGACTCAATTTCATCTTTGTCCATATTCAAAAACAAATATTTTCTTATTGATATGATTCTTTCAAGCAGTCTCAGCTGACAATCAAATGAAATTAACTTCTAATCTTATCTTTTCACAATAAGAAAGTTGATAAATGGCATCTCAAACAAAGGAACCATCCTCTCATGATATTTCTTAGTTTATTTTGATAATCTTTTAGGTGTTCTTATGTACCGGAGAATCAGTTAAACATTGTTGTGAACTTACCAGTACAGGAGATACAATCGTATTCACTCTCCCCGAGGGTCCTATTGTTGTAGGTACCAGCGGGGCACAGGTACTGGGTCGCATACTCCGTCCCTTGAGGACAGTATGAGCCTGAAGCATCAAAGTTGATTTCATTATGATTACCAGGTACACATGCAAATAGGACATAATAGCAAAGTGTGATTAAAATATTATACCAATTTTGAATTACGACCAGAACTGAACTTGGGAGTACAAGCTAGGAAACAGTTTGACAGGTTTGTCCTATAGTTACCGTTTTTTTTATCTTACTAATATTATTAAGAGAACTTCTACAGGAAAGATTATTTATTGCAACATTTCATGACAAAATTATAAATTGAAATTAATTAATTGTAATTGATTTCTCACATATACATTAACAGCTGAATCACAAATTTTTAATTCATTTAAATTTTCTCATTTTAAAACAAAATCATGAAATTCTATTTCATGCATAAAACCATTTATACAGTATAAGTACTTCTACACTGACCTTTTGGACATGGTGTGCCAAGGTAGGTGGTCGAGTTGGCTGGACAGTAGTAGCCAGGTACACAGGCTGTACAGACAGCCTGATGGGTCAGATCAGCATAGGTTCCTGCTGCACAGCCAATGGGATCTGTCGTACCGACTGGACAGTAGTGACCGAGAGGGCAGCCATCTAAACATCAAACAAAACAATTCAGCAAACGCTTGGTAAAGTATCAAACCATCTTCAAGGATTCTTTATTTCACCAAATTGTCAAATCCACTACATTTTATGGAATATTATGTTTTATACCAAAATTGAAAGTTGTATTCTTCTTTTTACATCATTCAAACTTATCTTTCCACTGAAATTTCGCATTTTCTAATAACGTAACTTAAATCATAATTCCTCAATATGTTAAGTTAAGATATTCATGAATCATTTGATGACAAATTAAAGAGAATATTTCAATATATATTTCATGAATTAATTATTTAGACAACTTACCACCAAATCCTGTGTTGTTGTTGCTAGGTGCTGCAGTATTGACTCCTGATTGGCAGTAGTAGCCAGCAGCACAGGGACCTGTCTTGTTGTACTGGCCTGGGTTGTCACAATACCAGCCTCCGTCACACTGAGTACATTCACTCTCCAGCATCAACATCTCCACCGGATTGTAGGTACCCGCCGGACACAGCATCATGTTAAAGCCTGTATTGGCCGGACAGTATCGTCCAACTGGACAGGGGTCAGCTTGGACCTTGTTGACACAGTAATAACGTGCTGGACAGGGGTCACAGACGCTGGCCAGTGTGTGGTTCATGTAGGTACCGTCAGCACAGGGGATGGGGCTGGGGGTTCCCATGGGGCAGTAGGATCCTGCAGGGCACATGTCTCCAGTGGTGCCGTCGGTGGGAGAACTACTGTTGGCGGCACGGTCACAATAGTAGCCTGGGGCACAGTCACCTGGAACACAGATTTCAGTAGATATAAAAAAGAAACCTAATCAGACTCCAACACTTCCGTTACAAACATCCTCCAAGAGACAATATCGAAGACCCCCTTTAAGACACTATTTAAGACTTCTGCAAGACATCTGAACAAATTCTATTGAAGACTTCTTGAATTCAAGTCGTTCCAGAACTCTCTACCACTCTAAGACTAATTGAAATCCAGAGGCAACTTTGAAGTTAATTAAAATTTTTATAAATCAATTGTGTAAAAAAAAGTTTGATTAATTGATCAAATATAAGGAAAATGTAACTACAAACAAATGTTTACATGGATTGCAAGAATACATTAACAACAATATACCTGTGTAGTTCATCTGTCCTGCAGCATCACAGTATTTTCCAGGAGCACAATCCAGGCAGTCGAACACGGAGGATTTGCCGGTATCAGGGAGGTAGGTACCAGGGGGACAAGCTAGAGGTGTGCCTGTTCCCAGTGGACAGTAGTGACCAGCTGTACAGGTGTCACCATATAGCTGACCACTTGGATTCTGGACAATGGCTCCCAGGGTACAGTAGAACCCGGCCAGACACTGACCGGTGGGTGCTACCAAACCTAAAAATAGGACCAGTATAACTGTGTATAACTTTGTCCTTATTTGTCAATATGTTATGTTACTATTCAACTTTAATACTTGGGATGAACCCCATAGTATTTGGTGCATTACTTTACTACATAATTGACCTCTGTATAAAGGACACCTGTCTATAAAGGACATTTTTTCTTTTCTCCCATTAGTGTCCAAATCAGACAGGTCTGACTGTATTTCAGATCTATCACATGTCCTTTTAAAAACTTTGAAAAGTAATAATCTATATCATAAAATCATGCAATTAGCATATATTTCCACTTTTTCACTATCACGATGGTTGTTACCTACCATCTGTTGCACAGTACATTCCAGGGATACAGGGCGTACATGACGATACGTTCTGTAGACCGGTCGTGTTACTGTAGGTCCCTTGTGGACACTGGGTACCCTGGCCTGATCCTGCCGGGCAGTAGTCCCCAATTTGGCATTCATAACCGGTCACTCCATCAGTGGGTCCAGCCACTGTAGCTCCGGACACACAAACGAATCCAGCATTACATGGTCCAGTGGGCTCGGTCAAACCTAAATACAATCATTCAAAAATGAATTGCTTGTCAACTAGGTATTATTTTATTCAAATCTCATACAGATGTCATGCATATTTGACATTCTATATTTCTGACAGTAAGACTTCAATTAAACTATTATACACACAATTTCACTACCATAAATTTCACATTGTACTACCAATCTACAGATAAATATTTCTAATCTACCGGTATAGACAAATACAAGGGTATCAGCATTACTTGTCACAAGCAAATTTTCCTGTTTCATAACTAGATCATCAAAAGACTGGATGCATTGTAACAAGACACTGAAATATTGGCACTCTACAGAGGACCTGAGATAACTTGGATGCCAATATTCCAGAAAATTGGAAAATATACAATCCAGACGGTTTTGGCTGAGAACTCAAGTTTTCAGATTATCATGCATTCACAATATATCTTGGCTGCGGCATGGAAAGTTCCATTTACAGTAATCTCATGAAATACTAACCTAGAGCATCACAGAAGAAGCCTGGGCTACAAGGCAAACACTCGGTGGCGTTCTGTAGTCCAGTGGTGTTACTAAAGGTACCAATAGGACATGGGTACGTCTGGGCGCTGACTGTGTTGTTGAGGCAATAGTGACCGGTTGGACATTCAGCTGGAGTGACCACACCTGTACTGTTCACACCACAACAGGCAACAGCTTCTATTGGATCACAGTATCTGAAATTATACACAGGAAGTCTCTTTATAAAATATCTAGATGATGCTTTAACAAAGTAACTGAACTTCAATCTACTTACGGAAATTTAATACATAAATATTCCCATTTGTAGTTTAATACACTCATATTCCCATTTGTAGTTTCATAGCAACGATAAATTTACTGTCCTCACATAACTTAAAACCTATTTTAACAAATAGGCAGAGGGGATGGGAGTTGTATCTAAATGATTAATAGCAGAACTGCTTTGAGGTTGGAGCAGAGCTATAGTTAAATAGAATAAATGTGTGGAAAATAAAAAACAGCACATACTTTCCTGATGGACAGTCCTTGCAGTCGGCCATATTGGTTTCGTCCTGATAAAATCCTGCTGGACATGCCAAAGGCACACCAGTTCCTCCTGGACAGTAATGACCGATAGTACAGTTGAAATCTGGTGGTGTTGCAGATTGTTGACCAGCTGGACAGTAGTACATCGCAGCACAAGGACCAGTGTAGTTGGTATTACCTGTGCCAGCACAGTAAAACCCATCGGGACAAAGGTCACAGTTTGTCAGATTAGTGTTGCCGACTGAGTCAGACTTGGTGCCGGCGGGACAAGGGAATGGAGTGTTGGTACCATCAGGGCAGTAATGTCCCTTTGGACAGACCTTATCTGGAGGGTTGGGCTGTACATCACTTCCGTTACAGTAGAACCCTGCACTGCATAGTCCATTGGGCAAAGCGAGGCCGTCATTCATACAGTATGACCCGCCGTCACAGGGTATCGGACCAGCCGACCCTGCGGGGCAGTATGTTCCTGACGTGCACTGATTACCGGTGATGGTATCGTTTGGATGGGACTGATCTGAGGCGCCGAGGCAGTACCAGCCTGCCGCGCACTTCCCAGTTGGCTGGGCCAAACCATCAGCTACAAGGAAACAAAATAGTTAATTAACTTACATTGTACTTACTTCTGGAAATTTATAATGGACTTTTCCAGGCTTTGACTTAGAAGAGCTCATATGTGTCTACAGGGGTGAGGGTGAATGAGTTAAATGATAGCCCTGACAATGACTTCAACATGCAATCATTTAAAATGTGAGAATTACATCACAATTTTTAATAACACTTTGCTTCAGGAGAAACATAAGCCATTATGTTCAAGTTACATGTTGGATTGGCTTGCTTCACAATTTAAAGACGGACCTTTTGAACACATGCAATCACAAAATATCAATTATAAATATTATTAAAATTTTCATATTCAATAAGCCCTCAAGTATAATTCCCCTTTTAAATACTCAATATACTTTCTCTTTAAGACATTGCTTGATAAATTTCAAGCATGAAGAATAACAAAGGAAATATGATCAAGATACCCGACAGGCAGCACAGACAGAATATTATCTATGACTAAGCAGACGGCATCCCATAACATATACATACTTTCACAATATTCTCCTGGTGGACAGTCGAGGCAGTCCTCTGGTCCATCACTACCGTTGACAGGGTTATATTTGCCCTTACTACACGGATACTGGTAAGGGTCGGTCGTATTGTCGGGACAGTAGTATCCGCTCGGACATGGCTGGGCAGCGTAGGATGTTGAGTTCTCCAGACAATAGTAGCCAGCTGGACAGGACGAGCAGACTTGCTGACCAAGGTTGTCACTGGAAAACAAAAAATATTATAAATTCTACTGATATTTTATTCATTCATCCCCGAATCTTCATAATGGACTTATCTAGTCTTTAATTTAGAAGAGTCTAATTGTGCCTTCAAGGGTAGATGATAATAGTTAACTTATTGACATATTATCAAATTTTAATGAATGGTTTCTTGATTATATTCTTTAGACTAAAACTATATCAATAACTTGTTATTGTCCTGAAAATCACATAACTCCATGAAAAGACCGACGTTTGTCCATGTTATCAATGAAATATTGAATGAACTCAACAAATAATGGCAAAAAAGTTGAAATCTAAAGCAAATATACATAGGGACCATCATTTACTACTTTTGATTTTTTCGTACCTGTATTGACCAGCTACACAAGGAAGTGGCCTCTCCGTGCCGGCTGGACAATAGAATCCAAGTGGACATAGTCCACCAAATCCTGTGTTCGCTCCCGAGGGTGTTGCTGAGTCCACACCTGGAATATCGGAGAAACATTTGAACTTTGTGCTGTAACAGTTTTACTGGGTACTACAGCAGTATTTATTTCTGTATTTCTCTTTGGATTTGCACATATTTGATACTTCTTAAATAGCTGGAAAATAAAATTTAATAATTCAGCTGCATTAGGTTCCTTTTTAATTTACAGCTATGATTGTTTTGAAGTTCCAGTACCAATACTTGCTTTACTTTGCGTCAGTATGAAACCCATCCATGGACATCTTAACATGTTAAATATTTAGTCTTTGAAGATAGATTTGACTGTAATTCTTACTGTTACAGTAGAATCACTATTTCACTCACCAAGTTCACAGTAGTATGCCGCTGAACATGGGCCGCTGACAGCAGCCAGACCAGGCACCAGACAGTAGTTGCCTCCTGTACATTGTGTACACTGTGTCTCGTTATAAATGCCATATGTTGGGTTAAATGTTCCAGCTGGACATTTCTGAAGGTCAGCTCCTGTCCTAGCTGGACAGTAGTAGCCAGGTGGACAGAGGTCAGCTCGGTCGCGGTTCACGCAGTAGTAGCCCTCCGGACAGTCGTAGCAGTAGTGTGCTCCGGTGTGGTTAGTATAAGTACCATTAGGACAGAAGTTGTGTGTGGGAGAGCCAGCGGGACAGGCGGACCCAGCAGGGCAGATGTCTCCAGTGGTTCCGTCGGTGGGTTCTGCGACAGTGGCGCTACCTACACAGTAGTATCCTGCAGAACAATCGCCAGCGACTGCCGCTGCGCCTGTGGCGTTACAGAATTTACCAGGTTCACAGCTTAGACAGGCAGAGTCGTTCGTCATACGGACATTGGGCTGGTAGGTTCCTGCAGGACAGGCTAAAGGTTCATAACTGTTGGTTGGGCAGTAGAAACCAGCAGGGCATTCATCACCGTATGACTGTCCGACTGGTGCAGCTGCTTCTGAAGCATTTGAACAGTAAAACCCAGCCAAACATGGTCCGTCAGGTGCACTAAGCCCAGGTGAGGCGCAGTACTGCCCTGGTGTGCATGCAGTACAATCGGTCAGCGAAGGTAGCATGGTTCTGTTTCCATACGTACCCTTTGGACACGGAGTGGGACTGGACCAGCCGATCTCACAGTATGTGCCCTGGGGGCAGACATTTCCGGTAATGTTGTCTGACGGACTGGGTGTACTGGACTTAAGCGTACAGTAATATCCTACATGACATTTTCCAGATGGTTCCGTCATATTCTGATTCTCGCAATAATGGCCAGGTGGACAATCATTACACTCGTCAATACTTTCCAAGCCAGTGGTGTTGCTAAATGTTCCTATTGGACATGGGTTTTCCCGGTCTGTCATTGTACCGTTTGGACAGTAGAATCCGGGCGGACAAACTTTGGGAGTCACCACACCATGAGATGGAGCAGAAACGCCGCTCTGTTGTTCAGTGATAGCCTCTGTTTGGTCGCAGTACATACCTCCAGGGCAGTCGATACATTCACCTCGCTCCTCCAGAGGTTGGTAGGATCCGGACGGACAAGGTGTCTGGGACGGACTTCCCTTTGGACAACTGTGTCCAGCCAAGCACTTGTTACCTGGTGGCTGAGCCAGGGTCATTCCCTCTGGACAGAACCAGCCCAGGTCACAGAAATCATTTGGTAAATCCCGGCCATTTCCTGTACAGTACTTTCCAGCTGTACAGGGGAGACAACTGGATATATTGTGAACTCCGAACATATCATTGAACGTGCCAGGATCGCATGCAATAGCAAATGGACTCGCTGTCGGACAGTAGTGTCCCTTTGGACAAATATCACCGAACGTTTCATTAACTGGATTAGACAGGGTGGAGCTGCCGTTGCAGAAATGGCCAGCGGTACATTCTCCTGTGTAGTTGGCTAGGCCATCAGTACCACAGTAGTACCCACCAGTACATGGTATAGGGGCCTCAGATCCCTCTGGACAGAACGTCCCAGCAAGACACCGTCCTCCAATGTTGGGGTCAGCTGGCGAAGCATCCCAGGACCCGGCAAGGCAGTAGTAGCCTCCCAAACACAGTCCAGCTGGGGCAGGAAGGCCCTGGTTGGGGCAGTAGGATCCGGGTGGACACACGTAACATGATGTAACGTTGTGGGAGCCAGTGAAACTGTTATAGGTACCGTTGGAGCACGGGAACTGTGTTGCAAACTGGGTTCCCTCTGGGCAGTAGTGACCTGAAAAACAACCAAATGGATTTTTTTCAAAATTCTATCTATAATTGAGCAACATGTTTCTCTGGAGTATTCAATGGTTTGTGATTAATTTCAAATTTGAACATTTTTTTTTATAAAAAATGGATATGCAATGCCACCTAAAAATAAATGATTTCAAATGCAATCCTTTTCTTTTAATTCTTTTTTTTTCTTTTTCTTTTTTTTCTTTTGTTTAATAAAAATTTACAGAAACCCAGTTTACTTTTAAAATGTAGATAGGGTACAAGTACATACCAGTTGGACATTCTGTAGTATTGGAGCTTCCCGTCGTACAGAAGAAGCCTGGTGGACATACTGTACAATTAGCCTGCTGTTCATGATCATTGTAGGTCCCAGCATCACACTGTATAGGCAGACTGGCTCCCTCTGGACAGTACGAGCCCATGGGGCAGGGTCCACCAGTGGCGGAGACCGTGGAGGGACTGGAGGCGTTGGAACCGAGGACACAGTAGAATCCAGCGTTACACAGACCAGAGGGGAAGGTCAATCCAGGGATGTCACAGTAGGAGCCTGGGCTGCACTGCTGACATTCAGACTCTGCAGTCAGTAGGGTGTTGTTGTTGAAGGTACCAGCTGGACATTGGACAGGCTCCTGGGTCTGAGCCACACAGTAGTGACCCATTGGACAAGGTCCAGCATCGCCAGCGGACAAGGCACTCGGTGTGGCCGAGTCGGATCCACTTCGACAGAAATAGCCGGGATCACACGGCGCTGTTGGAGCAGTCAGATTAGTCGTGTCACAGTAAAAGCCGCCGGTACATTGGGTACACTCGGTTAGGTTGGACAGCATGGTGGCACCGCCGAACGTTCCAGCGGGGCAAGTCTCCCAGACCAGTCCTGTCCCGGCAGGGCAATAGAATCCCTGGGGGCAGGCCTGTGGGTCAAAACCAGGCTCACAGTAGTACCCAGATGTACAGGTGGAGCAGGCGACCGTCTGGGTCACCAGGGTAAATGTACCAGCTACACACTGGAAGGGGACACCCGTTCCTTCTGGACAGTAATGGCGGACAGGACAAACATTTCCGGTGGAGTCGGTAGGTGTTGCAGAGGAGGCATTCATAGAACAGTAATAGCCAGCTGTACAGTTACCAGCTGGAGTAGTTAGGCCATCGGTGGGACAGTACATTCCAGGATCACATCCTGTACAGTCCCATTCATATACAAGACCTGGAAAAGAACAGCATTGTTAGCAACATTACAAGAATAGCAGAAATCTTGAGTCCATCTTGTTGATTGCCCTTTTTGAAAAAATATCTAAAACCTGCAGAAGATTGTTTTATACCAAAGGTTTTTTCGCTTTTGTTTTTTTGTTCACAGTCGACCTGCTTATTTTTTATCACAGTAATTACTAAACCAGATAATAAACATTTTTATCAATTTCATAAACCAAACAACACAAAAATAGCAAAATATCAGGTTTCTCCCTATGGCTCTATATCCGATGATCGGAACCAACAACACTAGCATTATTAAAGATATCAGCGGCCAAGAAGAATAACTTAATATGAATCTAACAAAAGAAACTCACCTTGAATTGGACCATAGGTACCGGCCGGACAATTGGTTCCCAAGGCGACACCGGGCTGACAATATTGCCCAGCACTACAGATGTTACCCGTAGTGCCATCTATAGGAGTAGGCGTGTCTGCCCCAAGCGTACAGAAGTACCCTCCTTGACAGTCACCAGATGGCGCTGCCAGTCCTTCCATTCCGCAGTACTTTCCTCCCGGGCATGGTGTACATTCAGCTGACGATTTGAGACCAGTGTTGTTGGTGTAGGTTCCATTTGGACATTTGTATTCCGTGGCATATTTTGTACCGTTGGGGCAGAAGTGGCCTGGTTCACAGATGGCAGGGTTCTGGACACCAGTCGAGCAGAACGTGTCGTTTTGTGTTGTTCCATCACAGTAGTATCCTTCGGGGCACTCTTTACATATACTCTGTGATAACAGAAAGGAAAACAGGGTTTGGTTTGGTCTCTACTCGGCTTTTTTTAACATTAAACTATATAACAGCCAGTGTCATTAAAGGACATGCCAGTTTTAGCAGGTGGAGGTAAGCCAGAGTACCAGGAGAAAAACAACCAATATGCAGTCAATATATATTGATATCAAATCATGCAATGCATCAAACTTAATTTGATAATAAGGATGTTGATATTACATGATGAAGAGGAAAACAATGTCTAAACGGGATTTATAATATACAGCTAGGGTATAAGTACTTTTGACCAAGTCAACTTTTCTTTTGCTTTATATTTCTTTTCGTTTCTTTCCTCACTCTTCAAAAGGCTAACGTCAAGAAAATGAAAAACTGACAATACACAACATATACCTGTCCAAATTCATTCTGGTAAGATCCGGAAGCACAAGAGGTCAGCGCTGGACTTCCGACCTGACAGTAGTGTCCAGGTGTACAGATGTAGTCTGCGGGGCTGCTGACATTCTGACCAGCTGGACAGTAGTAACCAGCTGAACACTGACCTGTTGGTGCGGACAGTCCGGAGTTCTCACAGTACCAGCCTGTTATCAAACATATACATTTGTCACTGCCAAATTTATAGTTGTTAAGTAATTTTACTGTAAACTCACATTCTTTCCCAAACATGAGCATTTTTTAAATGTTATTGTTAAGCGATACTGTAGAGCCAATCACCCTAAATTCTAAAGCTTAATGAAAACACAGCAATATGAAAATGTGATTTACTTCTAGACATTTTAAATTCTTAAGTTTAGTTCATGAAACATGCAAGATGAAAGTGTAAATTACTTCTATTTTTGTTTTGTTACAAATACACAGCCATTTTCAATCTCAAAATTTCAAAATATCCCCGGCAAAATTCATGGCTGGGCAGGAACACGCTAAAGATCCCACTCAATGATAATTTCAGATGAATTTTTATCTCAGTCATTAATTTTGCTAAAATCTTACCAAGGGTACAAGGTTGACAGTCCGAGGCGACAGTGTTTCCCAGAGTGTTAGAGAAGGTTCCCGATGGACAGGGTTCAGGTGTTCCGGTCCCCACTCCACAGTAGTGACCGGTTGGACAAATTCCTCCCGTCGTATCATTGGCTGGATCTTCACGGCTAGCTCCCAGAGTACAGAAATAACCTGCCTTACATGGTCCTGCTTCGCTCGTAAGACCAGCAATATCACAGTATTTACCTGGTATTGGAATCAAAGTATTGTCACATGATTTATGATTATCTCAATATATACATTTTAATGCAATTTTTTGTAGGGTGACTAATACAGGTCATATAATATAAAGCATAAAAATAAATAGAATAATTAGCTAAATAACTTGATTAGTGAAATTTTTATATCTCATTTGCAACAAAACCAATACTTAAATCTTCACTAAAATATGTATGTAGGTGGTAAAGTGTAGAGTTCTTAAAAATCCTGTAAATTGTAAAGTTAGTTTCGAAAGAAATGATTTCATCTTGATCTGAAAATTGTCTTTAAACTCTGATTAAGCTAACCGCCCTTTGAAGAAGCTGACCCAGAATTCTCCTTGTTCCCTTACCTGTGGTACATGGCGTGGGCTGGCTTGAACCGACTGGACAGAACTCTCCAGGCTGACATTGACCACCTGTGGTGTTGGATGGACAGAAGCAGTCGGAGAAGCTGGAGTTGTAGGTGGCAATATCTGTCGGTTGGTCGGACCAGGCTCCACGTATACAGTACCATCCGCCAGCACAGTCTCCTGAGGTTGTGGCTAGGCCTGCTGTGTTACAGTACTTTCCTGGATCACAAGGCAGGCAGTCAGCCACACTCTGTTTACCTGGAACTCCATTGAAATAACCCTTATCACATGGGAATTGATACATACTTCCGGTTGCCAGAGGACAGTAGTGTCCTACAGGACAGACATTTCCGGAGTAGTCTGTGGAGTTCTCCGGGCAGTAGTACCCAGCTGGACAGTCCGTACATGAAGCTTCTCCAGTACTAGGGTTGTATGTGCCAGCCTGGCAGCCTAGTGGATATGACGTTCCGTTTGGACAGTAGTGACCCACAGGACACGGACCACTGGTGGCGTCTGTGACCGGGTTGTTTGGTGAGGAAGCTCCAAGTAGACAGAAGAACCCTCCCCAACAGTCCCCAGTAGGCTCTATGAGGCCTTCAGATCCGCAGTATTTCCCATAGGAACACAGAGTACACTCAGACGAATCAGTAAGTTTAGTCTGGTTACTGTAGGTTCCATTGGGACATCTTTCCGGAGTAACTGTTCCACTTGGGCAGTAATGACCTTCTGGACATGGTCCAGCCGTGCCAGTGTTGTTTACGTCAGGCGTGGCCGAGTCTGAGCCAAGAGTGCAGAAATACCCTGGATCACAGAGACCTGTGACAGACGTGGCATTGGCGGTGTCACAGTACCTACCCGCGGTACACTGTGTACAGTTATCCACATCCCACAGACCAGTAGCCATGCTGAACGTTCCAGGTGGACAAGACTGCCACAGCACGCCCGTTCCCTCGGGACAATAATATCCTGGTGGGCAGGGGTCAGGGGTCAGGCCAGTGATACAGTAGTATCCAGGAGTACAGTTCCAGCAAACATCTGCTCCAGTGTTGGTCATGTATGTTCCGTCTGGGCAGGGTACGGGTGACGTCGTAGTTCCTGGACAATAATGTCCAACCGTACACGGATCTCCAGTCGTTCCTCCATCAGTTGGTGTTGGGGTCGTCGCTTTACGAGAGCAGTAGTACCCGGGGTCACATGACCCTGAGGGCGTGATCAGACCAGTACCATTACAGTAGTACCCTCCTGTACAGTCTGGACAATCTCCGGCGGTGGTCAGTCCGGTACTGCTGGACACTGTGCCCAGGGGGCAGGGCTCAGGCACAGGAGTTCCCTGTGGACAGTAGTTTCCTTGGGGACATGACTGACCAGTTATACCATCAGTAGGTGTAGCAGTTGCTGACCCATTCATACACCAGTAACCAGCCAGACAGTCACCTGGAATATTCAAGTTTTTCCATCATAACTATAACATTAAAGTCAGTCAAGTCAACAATAACAAAGTTACACGTTACTACGACTTCCTTTTGATCAAGATGTATAGTAGAGAATGATGTTGATATTGTGAATGACAAGTTTCACCTGTTAAGTACATATATAAAGCATAATAACTTTTCAAATGAAAAAAATTCTTCTGCAGGTTGTATATCATTTATTATTGTGAAACATTAAATAGATATGATGAATACATTTGAACCTTGTTATTAGAACTTTTATCACTCAAAAACCGGATTTTTTTTCGAAGCATCTTGTTGATTCCGACCAAGCTTTTAACTTTACATCCCTGAAGATACATTTATACTCTTCTATATCAAAGAGTAGAAGAGTCCATTATGGAAATTCAGGGGTGAATGATTTAACTGTACTTCACTTAATGGTAACTTCCGTACCTGTGTAGTTGTTAAGTCCAGATAGGCCGCAGTATTTGCCAGAGTCACAGGGCGTACACTGACTGATGTCACTCAGCATGGTGTAAGGGTTGTAGGTACCTGGTGGACAGGCGTACTGGGTAGAGAACTCGGTGGCATTTGGACAGTAGTAGCCCATCGGACATGGGTACGGAGTGTAGTCGACCACAGGGGTGTTTGCCACATCACAGAAGTAACCTGGGCGAACACAAAAAGGAAGAAGGTTTATACCTGCTGTTAATTAATCAATAACAGATCACAAAATCACAAACCTGTTTTCCTACCATTAGTCTTTAATGCAATTATTTTAAAATCTGTATTTTGAAAACCAACAGACTTTGAAGCACAATCTAGCAAAAAGTAAACGAGTTCTGAATTGATACAATTATCAAATAATTTTCTTGGGTTCTGAAACTTTCGAGTTATTGATCATATCTACACCAATATTGCTTACCTGGTTGACAGAATTTGCATGAGCCTTGTCCACTCTGATCCTGGTAGGTTCCTGAGGGACAGTCGATCTCTGCAAACACTCCCACTGGACAGTAGTGACCGGGTGTACAAGTGTAGGCTACAGGATTACCCACGCTCTGGCCAGTCGGACAGTAGTACCCTATCACACAACAAGTATAGGAAAATGTCAATTACACATTAAAATTAACAGTTTGCTTTGGTTTATTGTCCTTTTGACATTTAAAACCTGCTAGGTTTAGAAGGAAAATGGGAGTACCCAGAGAAAATCCACTGACTAGCAGTCAGTACCTGGCAACTTGCCCTACATGAGATACAAACGTGTGACCCAGAGGTAAAGGGGGTAATACATTGAGACATCAGTCGTAGACACAGACAAGTATATAATAATATATATATAATTATATGCTAAATAATCTATTTAAAAAATTACCCTATGGACTGTTTCTGATAACTACCCCATATCGACCTCAAAAAGATGTGACCTAGAGTTGTAGCACTAAAAAGTTGAAAAGACCAATGAAACTCTACACACTCTTTAAGGTCTCCAAAGTGAAGTTTTACCTTCGAAGCAGAGCCCTGTGGGTTCTATGAGACCAGTAGTGCCACAGTAGAAGGCCTGAGTACACTGTGTACACTCTGATGACTGTGTGAGACCGGTCATGTTATTAAATGTTCCTGTAGGACAGCGGGCTTGATTTGTAGTACTTCCAATCTCTATAAAACAAACAAAACACTGGAGTAAGGGTAATACCTCTGCAAACATTTCTCAAGATCGAACATCTATTTAAAATGTTGTCAAGATAATGCTTATTTTCAAACTTTTCTCAAGGTTACATATGTTTTTAAAGCATTTCATAAGGTCACTTTAAGGGTACTTTTAAAAATATTTCTTAAGGTCAAATCATCTTTCACATTTTTCAAAGTCACTTTGCAAAAGTATATTCAAACATAAACCAGTTGTTTGATTACAGCAGACACACATGAGTTTCGTATTACAATCAACATTACAACATTAAACTTTTGACAATATAATTTTCAAGGTCATACATCTTATTTTAGTTTTTACAATAATAACTTACCGCAGTATCTGCCCATTGGACAGACGTCGCCTGTAACTCCATCCGTAGGATCCTCCCTGGTAGCTCTTAATCCACAGTAATACCCAGCCTTACAGGACCCCGTCACTGCCGCTAACCCTGTCAAAAACATTACAGAGTTGTTCAGGGTTAGCGTCATATTCACTTAACTGTTGAATAACTTAAATCTAGATCATTCAAGATACTAGATAACTATACTTGCAGTAACCCTGTGTAAGCACTTTTAACCGAAAAGTTCACAAAAAATTTATGTTAGATATTTTGACTGGTTGTTAATTTTAAATACTGCAATTATTACAACATATTCAAAACTTTCAAAAACTTAATTTCACAATAAAATTTGGTTGCATCACAATACATATGTACACAGTTACCTTTTTCAGTGATGTATGAATCAAAACATACAATGGAAAGTGTAACACTATTTGACCCCAATGTCATATGACAGGGGCATAACGTAAAATGTTGTGTTATATGCACATTTTTTTGCACAAAATTGAAATTATAAAGTTAGGGGTGCATAAATTACAATGAATTAGATATTTGTCTTTTTTTTTTGTGTGTGGGCAAATTGACAATTTCTGGATCAAAATGCCTTATATAAGGCGTACCTGGAGTAGCGCAGTAGGATCCCTCGGTACAGGAAGTTGGTTCTGACGATCCTTGTGGACAGAAGAAACCTGGCTGACATTCACCTCCCGTTGAGTTACTAGGGCACAAGCAGTCACCACTGGTAAAGTTGTCATAGCTGGTTGGTGTAGCAGTTTTAGCTCCCCGAACACAGAAATACCCTATATAAAATAATTCAAGGAAATGAATACTAATAGATTACTCAAACCCCGTAATCTCATTATAAACTGATTATGTTCCTACGATACACCCCAGCAATTTCATAATGGACTGGCCTGTCTTTGATTTAGAAGATCATTAATGTGTTCGCACGGGTGAATGAGGTATCAGCAATTGAAACATGTTTTGGGAACTGTATGGTATAATAATTAAATCACACATATATGCAAACATAGATTTCATAATTCATTCAACAAATAGATAATCACACATTTATGTATTTCTGTACCTGCATCACAGAGTCCACTGGGTGTACTGAGACCCTCCGCTCCACAGTACGATCCTGCCGTACACGGATAACAGTCGTCTACACTTTGGCCCATGGATATATTTCGGAATGTTCCCTTTGGACACGGGTACTGTGTACCCAACTCCGTACCATTCATACAATAATGGCCTTGTGGGCAGGGATAGTCCTCATAGGTGGTAGTGTTATCGGGACAGAAGTAGCCGGCTGGACAGGAGAAACACTCCGCCTGTCCAGTCAGGTTGTTATAAGTCCCGCGGTTACAAGCCAGAGGAGTGGACGTTCCTACTGGACAGTAATGACTGACCGGACATGGACCACCAATGCCAGGCTGGTCTCCTGTAAGGATCAAAGCAAGGAATATAACCGTATTCGACCCAAAAATTACGCCAATCCTTATAAACACCCTTTTTGAGACCTTAACTTCACTTGTCTCAAATCAAAAGACTTAAAATACTAAAATATTCGGTTGCTTTTATTCGATTTTTGTTGAAAATTGATATTTAGCTTACTTTGTGCAAAAGCTTTATGAAATGCTAGTCCAAAGGTTCTATTGAAAGTTGCCTCACCTTAAATTCAATATCTCATCAATTGAATCATACTATTTCTAATATTTAATAATATTTTTTTTTTATTATTATTCAATTTCATTTTCAAATTCATTAAAACTTGTTTTTTTTCTTTTCAATTTGAAAATCTAACCAAATAAAACCATCAAATTCTGATTTAAATCTTCAGAGAAAGGCTATCACACTTACCAAGAGGCATTGGATCATTGTTACCACGGAGACAATAGAAGCCTGCCGCGCATGGTCCAGTGACATTACTGAGACCTTCCGTACCACAGTACTGCCCTAAACTGCAGTCCTGGCAGTCAGCCACTTTCTCGGCCATCGTCGTATCCCTAAACGTGCCATTCGGACAGGGTGTTGGGTCTTCTGTCTGTTGTAGGCAGTAATGACCAATAGGACATGGTCCACCTACGCCGCTAGTTGTTTCTGGTGTCGGGGTACTAACATTACAACCTGAAACACAGTATAATAGTTCTAATTAATCTGCTTTCTTTTAAATTTCACAAGTTTGATCTCTAACAAAAAAAAAATTAACTTTTTAAAATCAAATTTCCCAATCTCATCATACCTATACTATATATATACCAATTTCATATTATCTAAGAGATAAAAATTTTGCGACCACAACTATATCTTACAATATCATGAAAATATCATTGAGAAAAAATCATTGAAATGAAAAATGGGATGATCTGACTACTTGAATCATTGAATATGATGTTTGTTTGAAATAAAAGTGTATCTGTACAAATGTTTATCAAAATACATATATATCCCAATACCTGACTTGCAGTAGTACCCCGCCGCGCATGGCTCCGTCCCTGTATCGTTGAGACTGTAGTCGAAATTGATAGCACCCCAATTGGAACAGGCAAAACCTCCAGCACAAGGCAGACACTGTGATACTGTGCTAAGACCTGTATTTAAATAAATTATTATCATGAAATAAACTTGCCTAACTGACCATCTCTGTATAAGGACCACCTGCCTATTAAGACCACTTTCTTGATGTCACTAATAACAGATTTCAACCCAATTTGGATCATGTATATATATAGATCAGTTGGCTATAAAACCGATTATTTCTTTGTCCCTTGGGTGATCTTTACAGGATTTACAGTAATTGAAATTCTTTTGTCTTTGATCCACGACACAAATACTATGAAGATATGAACATTTACCGAGGGTTGGGTTGTATGTTCCGGGCGGACACATTGGCCTATCGAGTCCCGTGCCTTCTGGACAGTAGCGGCCAGCGGTACACAGATCAGGTTGGATGGTAGCATCCTCAGCACAATAGTATCCAGGTGTACAGTTATAACAGAAATCCATTCCAGTCTGGTTCTGGTAGGTTCCAGGGGTACAATTCTTCGGTGTACCTGTAAGTCATTATTATCATATTAATATATAACAGTGAAACAATAGAAAAAGGCATTTTATCTATTGCCCTCTGTCCTTATTTCAAACTGACCTGAAAGAAAATTTAAGTCAGTTATTTGCCATACATGCCATACATAAAGTCACTCTTTTTAATATGAAATAAAAAAAATTATGAGTACGGAAAATAATGGGGAAATATACAAGCCAGAAATGAAAGGATTTTTTTCATGGTTTTATTTATGAGGTTAAGAATTTGTTGTTGTTTTACAGACACACAAGCTGGCCAGATTTCAGTCTTCTGCAGGTCCTTGGATATTACAGAGTTACCTCCCTTGCAGATAGATATCCATTGTCACGTAATTACTCTGTGAGCAAAACTCCCATTATTTTATCTGGAAGGTATAATTTTATGCTTGCAAACACAATCTCAATAAATAGCTACCCACAAGGGCAAGTGATACATACCTACTCCCTCTGGGCAGTAGTTCCCAGGTGTACACGCCCCTCCTGTCCTTTGTCCATCGTCAGGCATACTGACAGAAGCCCCACCACTACAAAAGAAGCCAGTGGCACAAGGACCTGACGGGTTTGTCAATCCTGTGCCATTACAGTGCTGGCCAGGAGGGCAATCGGTACAGTTTTCTGGTGCTAGGAGTCCTGTTGCAATACTGTAAGTACCCGCAGGACATGGATATTCAGTCGGGAACTGAGTCCCCTCAAGGCAGTAGTGACCAGGTGGGCAGAGGTACTCTATCGGGGTTGAGTCGTTGGAGCCTTCCTCACAATAGAAACCTGCCTGGCAGTATACGTTTGGTAGTGAAAGGCCGACCATCTCGCAGGCCTGACCTGCAGTACAAGCAGTGCAGTGAGATTCGTTGTAACGTCCAAGGTCTTTCAGATATGTACCAAGTGGACATGGTGTCGGATATTCACTTCCGAGAGGACAGTAGTGACCGGTGGGACAGATGGTCTCTACCTCAGTAGCTGTACCATTACAGTAATATCCCTGTGGACACAATAAACAAGACGAAGACTTTGTGGCTGGCTGGTACTGTCCTCGTGGACAGGGTTCTTGTTTGAAGGCCCCTGCCAAGGAGTAATGTCCCTTCTGTGTTTCGTGTTGTATTGCGTTTTCGGCTCCACCTGTACAGTAGTATCCAGGGGCACATGGCTCTGAAGCGTTTGTACTACTTGAACCAGCACAATAGAATCCAGGATCACAAGGTATACAATCAAATGCTGTCTTAGCACCAGCACTTTTACTATACTTCCCGACCGGACAGGCTGTGGGCACAGCTGAGCCTGCGGGGCAGTACCCACCGGCGGGACATACCCCTCCTGTCAACCCGTCCGGTGGAGCTGAGGTATAGGCCTTCTCCTTACAGTAAAAGCCAGCATCACATACATCTGTTGGTTCAGTCCGCCCTATACCATCACAGTAATAACCGCCAGGACATGGCGTACAATCTGTACTCCTACGGAGGTTGGTGGAGTTGCTGTAAGTGCCGAGAGGGCAGGGAGAGGGACCTGTACTACCGGTGATACAGTAATACCCTGCGGGACAGTCGATAGGGGTTGCCAGACCCTCGGACGGGCAGTAATACCCAGACACACATTCGGCACAGTCATCAAACTTTTCTCTGGCAGACCCGTTACGGTAGAACCCAATAGGACACGGGAAGGAGTACATGAATCCTGTTCCTAACGGACAATAGTAACCACCAGGGCAGTCTCCCGCCACCGCGATCAGACCTTCCGGAGTACAGTAGGAACCGGGGGTACACTGCTCACACTGGCTTACTTCAGAGATACCAGTGATAGGGTTAAAGGTCCCGTTAGGACAGGGGACTGGCCAGGGATTGACATCTCCTCGGGGACAGTAATGCCCCTTTCGGCAGGCTGAGGTGCTTAAATCTGGTCTGGCTGTCACACCACCTGGACATTCAGTACCTCCAGGGCACGTAAAGTTACCCAGCATGGTGGATTTACTTGTAGCATTGCTAGAACAGTAGTAACCAGGCTCACAGGTTGTACACGCGGAGGCTCCTGTATCAGAGTAATTGCCCTTTTCACAGGGAAGTGGATCAGTAACGGCTTCCACTGGACAGTAATATCCAGCCTCACAAGGAAGACAGGCTAATGCTTGGCTTTTCCCCTTGGTGTCCGGATTATAGGTGGCTCTGTTGAAAGATTTTCAAAAACTCTTTATTTATTTTCAATTAAGGAACATCAAACTGCTTTGCAATCTTTGTCCTATTTTTGCTATATAATGTTATCAATGAATTTTTATATTGTTTTGCCATGAAAGTTCTTAAAGCATAAGATACATTAATAGGAAATGTACATCATTAAAAATATTTGTCAATTCATACATCAGTGAACTAACAATTTTTAACAAAACATTTAAAATTTCACATAAAGGTACTGAGTACAAATACTTATAATTCACTTTGAAAGTGATTTGTTTTCAGTTTTTGGTTTTTAGTTACTATGGAAACCAAACAAGCCAATTGTAAAACCTTTGTTGAAATTTGTTGAAAAAGCATACAGCCATATACATTTATCATTCCCCCCTGAAGACACAGTTGAACTTGACCAAATTTAAAGGAAAGAGCAGTTCATAATGAAATTATAGGGGTTTACTTACACAGGACATGCAACAGGGAGTATTGAGCCCTGGACACAGTGGTAGCCAGCCCAACAATCGACACACTTCTCCCAGGCGTCAATTCCTGTCAGGTTGTTATAGGAACCGGCATGGCAAGGGAAAGAATTTCCAGCAGGTGTTCCTTAAAGAAAATTATACTCTTTTTAAACATTTTAAAGTAATAGTTAAATATAAATAACCAAAATATATTGTAAATATATGTCTGTTGAAAAATCTCACTTTCCCTACTATATTCCTAGTCTTATAACTTCAGAATTCATTGTAACGGTACTCTTCTTAAATTTTAACATTAAATCTACATTATCTAGTAGTTTACTCTTTATGTAGTTACTTTCAAGTGGAATATAATTATGGATTTAAAAGATAATCTTAACTAGAACTACCCCATCTCCCCCCACAAAAAAACACTCTCAAACTCCCTACTCCCGTAAGCTTGCCAATGATTTTCTGGTTTTGAGGCATAAATCTGAAAAAGTGTCGGTATCTGGTAATATAAATCATTACAATATGGACAGACAGACAACCTGAACCCAATATACATCCCCCAATGTTTGTATTAAAGACCAAAATGCTCCTACGGCCATATCAAATAAGAAGAGAAGGAGATGGGATAGGTGACATATAAACCCAAGTCTCGTCAAAATAGGAACTTAGTAATACCGTCTGGGCAATAGTGCCCCTGGAAGCATGGGCCTGTAGGTTGTATAGAGCCTTCCAAACAGTAGAACCCTCTGGGACAAGTATAGCACTGTTCCTGGTTTTTTAAGTTGGTCAGATTTGTATAGCTGCCAGCAGCACAAGGCGTCTCTGTCGGCGATCCTGTACCCAGGGGACAATAGTGCCCCTGCCCACAGGCCTGTGGGGGATTCTGTAGTCCTCCTGTGCCAGCCATGCATGAGGTTGATTCAGGACAAGAGTCACACTGGGTTATTGCAGTCAAGTTGGTGTGGTCAGTGTATGTTCCTGCTGGACAAGCATACTCGGTTTGGTTTGGAGCGTAGTTACCACCTGGACAGTAGTACCCGGGAGAGCAGGGGTAGTTTGGTTCCGTAAGACCGTACAATGTACAGGATTTCCCAGAGGTACAAGGAGAGCATCCTGTTATGTTAACCTGCTCTAGTTTGTCGTTGAATGTACCGGGTGGACATGGAGTTGGTGTGGCACCACCTTCCAAACAATAATGGCCGGCTGGACACGACTTACAATCCCCAATGTGTTTAGCAGACCCTTGCTCGGTGTATTTACCAGCCGGACATGGTATAGGGTTAGACGCTCCAATAGCTGGACAGTAGTGGCCTCTGGGACAGGTTTGGGCTTCAATGTCATAGTCGGGTGTCCCAGCTGCACACCAGTACCCCTCAGGACAGCCTTTACATTCTGCTAGTGTTGCTGCTCCTTCAATCTTGTTGTAGTAACCGGCAGGACAAGCATTCTCCTTCTGGCCTGCTGTACCTGCTGGGCAGTAGTGGCCAGGAGGGCAAAGAAGAGTTGGAGCTACTGCAGTGCCCTCTGGGCAGTAGAATGTCGCCAAACACGTTGTACATTCGGTAGCAAGGATGAGACCTGTGGTGGCACCATAGGTTCCTGCTGCACACTTGGTCAGTGTGCCTCCGTCACGACAGTGATAGCCTAATGGACAAATGTATTCCGCAGCATTAGCACTGGTGCTGCCCTCTTCACAGTAATATCCTGGATCACAATTGGAGCAGGTGTTAGTTCCTCCAATGCTGTATGTACCGATCGGACAGATGACTGGATCGACTGTTGCATCAGAACATTCGTAACCGGGCGTACACCTAGTGCAGGCTGCAGCTGCTCCTAAGCTGTAATAGCCAGAAGCACAGGCTGTTCCAGCATTTGTATTGTCTGGACATTCTTTTCCTGCGTCACAGGCTGTACAAACATCGGCATCACCCAGAGAGTAATACCCAGGGGGACATTGGTTGAGAACTGCAGCGTAGATGGTCGGGCAGGCAAATCCTGCAGGACAGGAAGAACAAGCACTCTGCGAGCCTACGCTGTACTTTCCAGTAGCACAAATGTTTTCGGTGGCAGCTGTGGTGGATGGACATTCGTATCCAGGAGGACATGGTGTACAGACCGTGGCACCAGCTGTGGAATATTCACCCGCCACACAGTTGACAATGAGAGAGTCTGATTCGGTTGATGGACAAGCCTTTCCAGCTAAGCACACAGTACAGGAGTCAACGCCAGACAAGGAGTAGGAACCAGCAGCACATCGATCATTCTGACTTCCATCTGTGTTTGGACATTCGTAACCAGCGGGACATGGATCACAGGTGGCAGAACCAGCCACAGCAAATGTTCCCGCGCTACAGGTGGTAATGGACGTGCCATCAGCATTTGGACAAGCCGAGCCACCTGGACATATGGTACATTCAAGCTGCCCTCCAGTTGAGTACGTTCCTGTTTAAAAGAAAAACACCAGGCATAAATCAATTATCTCTAAAAATGTTCTGTTTTAAAGAAACATTAATCATCAACCAATTATTTCTGAAGTTCATGAAAATGTCCTTTAACTTACCGCTGTCACAAGGCACTTGAAGAACAGCAGATGGTGTTGGGCACGAGAATCCCGCGGAACAACTAGTACAGGATGTGGATCCAGCTGCAGCATATGTTCCAGCGGCACAAGGGGTTGGCACGACGCTCGCTGTTGCACAAGATGAACCTGCTGGACATTGGGTACAAGCGATGGCCTTTGTCAAACTATACTCTCCTGTGCCACAAGCAACTGGCGAAATTCTGCAAAAGGAAATATGATAGGTTATAGTTGATAATACACTAATACAGTTTAATCAATATAATTTGAAATTGGTGTTACAGAAATACTCCTTAATCTGAAATGAATTAAGATCTTTGTTCATATTCCGTCTTTGCATATTATAGAGTTAGCTCCCTTGTGGGTTGGTATTTTGGTAGATTGTTACGTCATAATTTTGTAAGCCCAATTCACATTGTTTCCTCCGAAAGGTATGATGTTACGCTCACAAACACATGATGTCACAATTAATACCTTCCTGCAAGGGCAAATTACTCTGTAATATGCAAATACAGAATAGAAAACAGATAATCTGAAGACTCAATTTTCCACACAATACACATTAAAATTTTCTTGTCATACAAAAAGACTAAAGCAGAAGAGTAAGAGATGTTTGTAACCTTAATGTCTGATGGTACTTACGTAGGATCAGAGCAGTATGACCCTGCAGGACAATCCGTGCAGGACGTCTGCCCTGTTAAACCGTTTGTATGTTGGCCAGCCGAACATTGTATCTTGAGAGATGGGAAAGGACACTGGTAGCCAAGCGGACAGGCAGTACAGTTCATCTCCAGGGCAGCGCTGTACTCTCCCGAAGCACAGATTGTTTTACCCGAGGAAGAACAACTGTATCCTTCCGGACAGACTTGACAAGAAGTGGATCCCTGTAAAATATAACAACAGGTTTTATAAACAAGTCTCTCCATTAAGGGACATTGTATCAAAATTGACAGCTAAAAATCAAATTGTTACATCAGACATATAAATACTGTAAAGAGGACACAGCAATTTTGCAGGAATATAATATTTTCATGATTTTGCTAGAAATTTCAAAATATTGAGAAACGGCCGAAAAACCCATCGACCTGCCGTACCTAACCACGACGATGAATGTTATGAATTAAGAATATTATGTCTATACTTACAGCAGCACTGTAGTATCCTGTCGGACAGGAAGTTGGTGTACCAGTCGGGTCGGTACATGTCTGGCCCGCAGGACAGGCTGTACAGGAAGTTGCTCCGGCCGATGAATAACTTCCGGAGCTACAGGGCACAGGGGCAGCGCTGGTCGTCGCACAGGAGTAACCAGCTGGACATTGTGTACAGGCCACGGTCTGAAACAAAAATACTTAAACATTAAAGTTGTCATCCAAAACCATCATTATGATTAATTCTTAAATCAATAAACATCTCAGATATACCGGCCATGGTCTTAAGCAAAAACTATTTAAATGTAAATATCATCATCCAAAACAAAAATCAGAAATCAAATCTAAAATTAAAGAAATACTCTTATAATTCTCGAAAGGAAGACTTCTACCTAAAGATTAAAAGCTGAAACAAAACGATAAGTCACCTTTGTGATTGAAAGCTTACCGTTCCCTCTAAGCTGTAGTAACCAGAATTGCAGTCCACGATGTTGGCAGGGTCAACACAGTCCTTCCCAGCGGGACATTTGGAACATAAGGAAGCTGCTGCACTGCTATACAGGCCTGAGACAGAGTAGAAAGATCAGTTAAACTGAGTAATAAGTCTGTGTAACCATGATCTTTAAACATTCAGTTAACACTAAAATGCAGTTTGAACGTTTTTCATTCAAACTCTTAAATGCTGTTTAAATTTTCCATCTTTCATTCAAACTCTTAGACTATATTTAATTCAAATTACTGATAGTAGCTAAAATTCATAGGTTTTAATTTTGCTAAATCCATGGAGCCATCAAAAATCGTGAAATTTAATACCTTGCTAAATTGATCAAAATCATGGCTTCATGTATTAAAGCCTGTCATAAGACTAAGGCTTTAATATACTAGAAAGATAATTCACAAAAATAAACCCCTGCAAATAAGTCCAAAACAGTGAATCACGAAATCTTACACCTGCAAAATTTAATAACAACTATTCAGCAATTTGTTGAGTCTGACCACAAATTTCAAACTAAAAATTCAGAGTTGGAGGGCTAGTGAACACATGAACCACAATGTCATTGCGGCACCTGACAGTGTTAATACAATGTTTCTCTTTGTCTAAGTTCAATGTACCTTGTGTACAAGCTGTACAGGTGTTCTCTCCTAAAGCACTGTATGTTCCTGCAGCGCAGTCAGAAGGGGACACGTACACGCTACCGTCAAAACAAGACTTTCCAGCAGGACACTGGGTACAAGATGAGGCCACGGCTGCGCTGTAGTAGCCACTAGCACACAGCTGGTTAACAGAATATTCATATACATCAGTAAACAATTCAAAAATTTATCGAAAAGTAGTGATTAGGCAGTAACTGAAAATTGGTTTTCAGATAAACTAAAAATATCAATAGACATGAAATTCAGACAATCATGCACTAATTCACTTGTACACCGCAAAAAATATTAATTGCATTTAATAAATAAATTAACAATAACTTCAATTAGAGATATGCATGAAAAACACCTATTTACATCTACGAATAACAAGATTCTACATGTCTTCAATAACTATATTTCATTTACATATTTTCATGCGACTGAATTTCACAAACATTTCAGTGATATAAAATGTAGTTTAAATGAAGTCCAGACGTATAAAGCTTGATATTTAAGAAATCAAATCGCTATAAGTATTTGCTCAATATGAAAACACAATTTTTTTTTTTCAATAATTTAATAATGTTGTTTAAAATGAAAGATATTCAAATGTAACTAATGACGTACTATACAATTTGATGTTCCGGACGGACTGTAATAACCAGCAATACAGTCGACCGCTGTGGCCGTTTTATCTAGACACGATTTACCGGCTGGACATGGGTCACATGATGTCTGGGTGGTGGATGTCTGGTATTGACCGTCTGGACAGGCGATTGGATCAGACAGTGGGTTAGGACAGTAAAATCCCGCTGGACAGTTAATACATGTCGTTCCATTGGAGTACTGTCCAGACTACAACAGAGGATAATATCAAATATAGATAGATACCGTATAACACGGAACTTTTGTTGTTGTTGTTGTTGTTCCTATTGAATCACAAATATAAAACAACAAATAATTTTTAACAAAATAGTGTTACCATTGATTTATTGCCAAACCACGAATATTTAATCAAGTAATCAATCCTCTTTATCTCAAAGTTGACGAGATAAAATAAACTTAGGAAATCACAATTATTACAGTTAAGTGTACTGTATAACTAAAACATGGAGCTCAAACTTTGGTTGGAACCAGCAAAACTGAAGCTGTTATAAGTTATAAATCAAAATCAAACAAAACAAAATTTCAGCAATGATGAAAATATATCTTACCGAGCAGATGACTGGTGTCCCTCCACTAGGACATACATGACCAGTTGGACAGCTTTGGCAGACTGTATTACCAGCGTCAGAGTACTGAAAGGGGAGACAACTCTAACTGAGATGAGGTGGTTAGATAAAAAGAATTTAAGTTAGATTTCCTATATGAATGCAAATGAGTTTTTACTAAATTAAGTTTTGCAAATACAGTCCAGAAGGCCAACTTATAAAAGGACATAGTTCTAAAAATTCTGTAAAGGAATTATTGCCACCAATTTTATTGCCATTAGGAGTAGCCATTTTGTAATTTTGTAATAAAGGGGCATAACTCTGAAAAAAAATCACTCCAGTAGTTAATGAGTAGCCGTTTCATGATTTTGTTACAAAGGGGCATAACTCTGAAAAAGGTAGAGGTATCTTGTATAAAAACACATCAATTTGTATATAACAGGATATGTAAAAACGTGTATATAACAAGATATGTAACAACGTGTATATAACAGGATATGTAAGAATGTTACCTCTCCATCAGCACAAGCCACCGGGGTAGCTGTAGGATCAGGACATTTTGATCCTGCTGGACACACTGTACACTGTGTAGCTCCGGTGCCTGTATAGTAGTATCCGTCAGGACACTGAAAGGATAAAAATAATAAACCTCAGGATTATCACTTTCTTTGAATTTAGTCTGCTATATTTTCATTTCTTAATCAAACACAGGATAAGCTGTAATATAGTTAAAACTACATAAATCACTTTTATTCTAATTTCCAATTGAAACTATTTAGGAAATAGTCACATACATGTGCTGATAACATACATCATTCTATTATTGTGCTAACAATAACACACATCATTTCATTTTGGGATTTTATTTTATTATTTCATATTCATATAAATAGTCATACTTTTGGTATGATTACATATCTTCACTTTTTTTTTTATCAATTTATGATTACTTTTATATTATTATACTTTTCAAAGCATCCTAAATTTACACATAATTTTTAAAATATTATATTAACATGGAAGGAGCTCAGATGTTGTACAAAGTGATAAGAAGAATTCAGGAAACATTCATTCCAACTAACCGATTTACAAGTTTCTAGTCCGTAGCCATCTTGGTATTCTCCCGCTGGACATGGAGTGGGATTCTGGGTACGGTCTGGACACTTTGACCCTGAAAATATTTTTTTTTTAAATATATGATACCCATGTATATTTTCAAACTTTGCAATTAATTTCAGCACAGCAGCATCAGATTAAAAATATAACATAAATGCACAAGACGCTCATGATCAGCCGTTCATTCTAAAGTTCAATACATGTCACAAAATAAAAACAAAACCAAAAGAGCCAAGTTAAAGGTACTAAATTATTCTATTGCAGTATAAATAGATATCAACGACTGGACAAAATATAACAACACAGAATATCACATAAACTTGTGTAATTGTGCTAAATGTCTTTTATATTTGTCATATGTAAAACAATTATTACGATTGAGCAAATTCATCATTATGTTACCCTGTTCAATATCAATTTAATGCAAAAAAATTGATTTCACAAAATTAGCTACAGTTCCAGTATATATATATATATATATATATATATATTTATAAAAACAAAAGGACAGGGACCTGGATTGAATTACAGTATCTCCAATATTATATATGTCATGGATAGATACAACAACTCATGAATGTCTCTTCCACTATTCATTCGTTACAGGAGTGCACTGTGCTTCATCACATGTTATAAGTGGTCAGAGGGAAAAAAACCCTACAAATAAACAAGCCAGATTATAGCATACCAAATATAGACAGCTAGAGAGTGAATTGTACACCGTGCGTGATAGATAAATATCATAGGTACATACCTTCTTCTATAATGTCTCCATATAGAGTGAAACAATGCCTGGTAGTGGTACAAATATATCTCTAAAGGACTGACCTCGCAAGGTACTCTGTGTCTCGTCCTTCCTGGCTAACAGCACGCCCTACCCATATGTCACACCTTATATATGCACTCACAGACACACCCGATCACATGCATGCTATCCGCACACTTGCATACTCGAACACAACTTGACGAACAGGTTATAGACTGGACACACTATATTTAGACAAACACATGTAGATGTAAACAAAGTACACTGACTGTAAACAGTAACGCACATAAACAGACTTTACGGCACAACATAGACAAATACACATGTACATTAATTTGACCCTATGACATATATATATATATATGTATAATTTTATATTGTTAGTTGGAAATGGGTGACAGGTCCCTGTGTATAAAAGGACCTTTTTTGGGGCAGACGACTTCCTAATGAACTAAACCTACCTTGAGGACACTGAGTACACGTCTGTTGTCCTGTCAACGTCTGATAAAAGCCAGCTGCGCACGCAGTGGGTTCGGACATTCCATTGCTCGGACACTTGTAACCTGCTTCACACGGGGTACAAGAAGTACTTAAATTCCTGGCGTAATTTCCGGCGGTACATTCTGTAGGTGATAAGGACCTCGAAGCGCAGGAGTATCCTCCGGGACATGGAATACAGGAGGTGTCGCCACCTAGTGAGTAGTATCCGCTCCCACACGCCACCACTTAAAATAAACAAGTGTTATTAGTTATAATTGCTGTGCAGCCTGGTATTTTTATGGGTAAAATTTTTTCACAATTTTGACTAAAAATTAAAAAAATATTTTCAGCAGTTTTAAAATTTTGTGATCAGGCTATGAGGGGTGGTTAATTACTACTTACAACAAAATTTCATTTTAACATAAGTCAAAACATGCAATGCTTATACAAGTTCTCTCCTATTTACAAAAGTGATACCTAGAGTAGCTTAAACTTAAAGATGTTCCAATGCTGACAAATATTTTGTCTGGATCAAAAAAAGCAGCAGACGAATCAGTATTTTTCTTCAGTTACAAAAGTTACTTACTTTACACATTTATCACCATTGAAAAGTTTGAGCATCTTATTTTATTTCAAGATAAGAATATCAAAAATAATTAATTATGTCCCAAAAAATAAATGGCACTTTGCCCCATATGGAAAGAAGTACTAATTGCGCATGCACTACAAGAAAACTTAATTATTTTCTATATATTTTTGTGTTAATTAGACACATTAGCACACGATTAAACACCAATTATTGATCAAATCATTGAGTATCGTTTATGCTCTGTCAGCAGTGGAGCATCTTTAATACTTTATCCTGATCTGTATGCTAAAAATGACCGCAGAGAGGGTAACTACATAAAGCTGACAGCGATAACTTTGTGATCTGCGTAAAGTATCGAGAGTATACAAACCTGCTGTAACTGTAGGACATTCAGAGCCGGCTGGACACGCCGTACAGCTTGTCTGTCCCGCTGTATCCTGGTACGTTCCTACAGTACAGGCTGTACAGTGCTTCTGGCCACCAGTGCTACACACAAAAATGATATAATAACAATTGTATATGAATTTAGGATAAAATACCTATGTTATAATAAGCATCACAGTTATAAAACATCATTTAATCTATCCCTGTAGCAGCTTCCATAAATTGGCTTGCTAATTCTTCTACCATCAGCTTCCCCTTTCCCCCACCCCAAATATTTTTTTTTTCTATGGAGCAGTAACTACCATTTGTTATACACTTTTCTTAGACTTTAATATAATCACCTGTACTCTCCTGCATTACACTGTGATGGGGAGGTGTTCTTGTTGGGACACTCTGAGCCAGCCGGACACACTGTACAGCTGGACGATTGGACACTGTCCGCGTACTCTCCATCAGCACACTCGTGACAGACGGATGAGCCAAGAGGGCTGTAGTAGCCTTGTACACAGTTGGAGGCGGCCCCTGCTACGTCGTCACATTTCTGACCTGTAACATTAGAAATTCAAATATGTAATTTTACAGCATAATTAGAGCAACATTTTAATTGTTGAATGAATTTTATAATCCATTGTACTCTAAACACACTTATTTTTGTGATAATTTTTATTTTAGGTTTTTTTTTTTATAATTGCTAATTCATTTGCAGCGCTCAATAATTTTTCACTAAGATTTGACCGCACTACCGTATTACCGTTTGTTCTATAGATATTTCAGTTTTCTAGCACAATCCTCATAATATCACATATTTATCTGACAAATGGAATATGCCATTAAGAGTATTCTGTAGAACTGTTCATCATGCCAGTCATATCTACAAATGTACTTTCTTGGAGCATTCAAATATTATCAAGCATACAGACTTATAATAATTAGCTAATGAAATATCGCTAATACAATGTAATCCAGCTTGTAATACTTCACAGTTGTTAATAAACCATATACACTAGGTAAATTGATGCCAAATGGATCAACTAGGATGATGTGGCTCAAGAACATGATCACATAAGTACAGACCAGTCCATTGCTCTGTGTGCAAACCAGATTTAAAGGAACATTAGCACATCCGGGCCCAATTTCTGGGAACAAACTTCAGTCAAAAATTTTGACATCAGTTACGTAACTATAACAGAGTGCAGGATTTTATATAAATTCAATTTGAAGTGGCTGGTATTTACCAGGATTACATCAGAATGTGACTCAAGTTTTGAAAATTTGAGGCCTAAATCATTTATAAGAACCAATAACCTACCGGCTGGGCAGTCTGTGCAGGACGAGGCCCCAGCAGATGGAGCGTAGGTCCCGTTACCACACGGTGCAGGGTTGGTCGTTCCCGCGAGAGGACACTCATATCCGGCCGTACATGGGGTACAGGAAGTAGCACCAGCTGCTGAGAACTCGCCAGCCAAACATTGGACGGGTGCGGTGGTCGTGGCTGAGCTACATTTGTATCCGGCGGGACATGTGTCACATATTGTGGCTCCAGCTGAGCTATACTTTGACGCCCCACACTGGGTTTGGGTGGTCGATGTACAGAAATATCCGGCAGAACATTGGGTACAGGAACTAGCACCGGCTGAACTGTAGTAACCTGTAAACACAGAGGCATGCCATCACATCCCTATTACAAGAATTCAATATTGTGAATCTAATGGGGAAAGTTCCTGATTTTATAACAAATATACTTTTGAATTACTTATTTGATACTCATTTGTCAAATGCATTCAATATTACATTCAAATTTTCCTCAATTTTCTGTCAAGCAATTCATTTCATCTTTACATAGTAAGAAAATATGATGAAATACTTTTTTCAATAAAAATAACATCATTTCCTTAGAGCTTTTTGATACATGACATCATTGGCATATACATGTATAATCAGCATTATATAATGATGAGAACATTTATGAATAAGAATGAGGGGGTCAACAATAATTTGCTTGATATGTTTTTATCATAAACAATGATCAGATGGGTGTTTTCAATGTGTAGTTTGATATTTGATAAACTATGAATAGAGATGGGGTGTAGGATTTGGGGATTTCTGCGATAAGCTGATGGACTTTAGATATCATATGAATGGAGTACATAATTGTATACCTGAATTCAATGTAAGTGAAAGTGATAGGTGATACATGTCAAAAAGATTGAATTAACATATAAAACATTTTTTTTAAATTCATTACATTTGCACATATAAATACAACAATATAAACAAACCATATATCGAACGCATCACAATTCAATACAAGTACCATATTACACATAATAAACAAAAACAAGTGTTGTATTTATTATTAGGAATCAGTTCCCTCAAAAAAGAAACCAAAACATTGCTTTCATAGAACATCTTGTCTATAAATAGAAATTCAACTTTACTTCTTTAAAACTCATTTTTCATAGAAATAATATCGAAAATGACATCTCAAGAGAAATGCCACAACTAACACTCACTAAAGTTCAATTTTGTACACCATTTCACTTGTGTTTATCTATTAAGTCAAATATGGTAATTACATTATAATAATGTGCAGGGCCAATTCCCAATTCTTTCATTCATGCTTAAACCATTACCCCATGTATAAATATATATGGTTGGTTGTCATGGCAACCATATTTCTGGAAGGTCACCAAGGTTACCACAGTAAAGAGGCAGAAAGAAATTAGGGACATGAAAAGTATATATTTGGGAGATTCAGAATTGTTCATAATGCATTGTGCAATAATTGGAGAATATATAATCAGCTTTGTGTCTGAAAACAATTTTAAAATAATTAGATACATGCATTAGTTATTCCCAAGAGCAAAATGAACTAATCCATCCCTAAAATTTCAAAATGAACGGCTCCAGCCTCAAAACCAGAATGGTTCAAATGCGTCTCTAGGGATGAGCAGGTCCATGCAGTTACAAATATCACATAATATGACAATAAAATAATCACACATTTTATACCAAACCATCAACAATAGAATTAAAGAGACTTTGAAAACTGGTTAGAAGTCATTTAAAAGATAAATTTTGTTTCAAGATTTTGTATCCAAGGACACAAGAAAAAAAAAGTTTTATGCTCTATAATGCCATAATCAAATCCAGACAGAGACAGTCTATAGACTATTTTCGGCAAAATTAGCACCCATTCTTCTATCAATGTTTGTGTACTTAAATAAGCCTACGAAAATTTTAGCATTCTGACATATCAGCATGATTTTTAAATTTGTGTAAGCACTACATTTCACTATGCATATGAATACAGAATGACATCTTGGACAATTTTTAGCACTCCATACTTGAATTAGCATAATAACAAGAGTACGAAAGGTGTGATCGCATTCCCCCCTGATATGCAATAATGGAATATTCCAGTCTGACATATTGAAGAGTTCAAAGATGTGCTCAAGAATGATTTACTCATATAATATATTATTGATTATGGCAATGTAGAAGTCGCATGCTTACGGTAAAAACATATATATAGGTAAAACAAACATTAAATCAATAATATCATGCAAACAATTTAAGATTACTGCAAACATACTAATTTTGAAGGAAATTTTATTTTAGCATTACCATAATATTTGTAGAAAATGCATTTTAGCATTGTACTTTTGTAGTAACTTCATTTTAGCATTATCATACATTTTGTGGTAATTTTGTTTTTGCATAACCATAACTTCTGTGGTAATTTTATTTTAGCAATATTATAATTTTTATGTTTTTTTGTTTTTTTTGTGGTACATTTATTTTTGAGGTTTCCATACTGAAAGTTTTGTGTTGCCATGTGGCTGTGCTAATTGAAGGTTCCTTTATGTACTTTTACTGTACTTATGATGCACAACTATAAATTATTGGATGATGTTTCAAATCTAGACAATGCAATAAAATTTGAGCACAAGTATGTTTACAGTCAACTTAAACAGATCATTAGTGCAGACAGCTGTAAAACAATATCATCAAAACATTTGTAAACACAAATATACATAAAATTTTTATCTAAATCATGAATTCAATATTTATAATTTTCATTTTTTTAAATTACTTATATTAAGAAAATTCTTTATCTAGTATATTTTTAAAGATAAACAATATTCTAAAAACTATGTCCTAGTTTATGGAAAAAATAAACCATATGTGCAAGATTACACAAAAAACAAATATTGCGCTAACACTAATTCCTCTACCTAAGTCACATGGGCGACAGTTAGAGTCACCCTCAACACTGTAGCTTCCTGCGGCACAATCTGGAGGGCCAGACACAGAGACTGCAGGGTTACTGCAGTCCTGTCCCGCACCACAAATCGTACATGAGCTGGCCCCAGCTGTACTGTAGTACCCTGCAAAAAAAGTTGGTTTCTCTTAGAAGGGCTATCTTCCTTGAATATCAGATGGCCTTACAAATGTAGCACTGTCTAAAGTTCTGTAAGGTAATTTTTTTTCTTTTTATCAATCAAAGAAACTGAAACACTGAATTAACTATGAAAACCATATAAGTTTCTCAATTTGATTTCTATTTGATGAATGGCTTACCTAGTGCTATAACTTTGTGAAAGATCAACCCAAATCAGGTACTATTAAGCGCCCTTTCATTTTCACTCAATTTATTTCAACCGCTCTCTTTGCATATTACAGAGTTATCTCCCTTTAACAAAGGTATCGATTATGACGTTATACTCATGAAAAGGGCAGATAACTCTGAAATATGCAAATGCAGAATTTGCTTAAATACTGATTCTGTGACTATAACTGTGAGTGTAGGAAGAGATATAAGGTGTTTACCAGCTGCACACGCTGTACAGAGACTTTGTCCTAGCATGCTGAATGTCCCAGCATCACACAGCTGAATGGTGCCGTCGGTACAGTTGGATCCGGCGGGACATGATGTGCACAATGACGACCCGGATACGCTGTAGGTACCTGTAGCAGAAATACATATATTCTATATAAACGAAAAATTAAACTCCAATTTAGGAGCAACACTATCAAGGGATTAGGGATATTTTATTAAACATTCTATTAACAGCCATGTGCCAGGTTTTGGAGGTGAAGGAAACCGGAGCACCGAGAGAAAAATCCTTGACCAGCAGTCAGTACCTAGCAACTGCCCCATAGGTAGAGAAGGCAGGTTGTAATAATATAGCAGGCTTATATTATTACATTAGTGAATTCTGTGACAATAAGCAGTCAAAATTTAAAGAAATCAGCCACTAGGGACCACACAAAAGAAACAAGATATTGCAAAAGTTTGCTACGGACCTGCTGTACATGCAGAACATGCGATTTGTCCAGCTGGACTGTAGGTTCCTGCTCCACAGTCTACAATGGTGGTAGGATCTGAACAATCTTTTCCTGCTGCACATTCTGTACAACTTCCCTGGCCAGCAGTACTGTAGTAACCTACACAGAAAACATCCAATCAGTATAAATAAATATCATTTCTAAAGTACATTCAATCAGCTTTTAAAATATCAATCTTGGTCAAACAATTTCCCAAAGAATTGATCATCCTTTAATTCAAACAGTGTATGTGGTTGAAGCCTTCAAATGTTGGAACAGTTAATTTATGAAATTTATGAAGTGTACCGAGATAAGCAAAGGGACATAACTCTGCTACCCCAACCCCAAATTAACAAAGATTTAAGATTCTACAGACCTGCATCACATGCAGAACATGCGATTTGTCCAGCTGGACTGTAGGTTCCTGCTGCACAGTCTACAATGGTGGTAGGATCTGAACAATCTTTTCCTACTCCACATTCTGTACAAGTTCCCTGGCCAGCAGTACTGTAGTAACCTACACAGAAAACATCCAATCAGTATAGATAAGTAACCTGTATCAATGAGATCAGATTTCTGAATTATATTTTCAGCTTACAATCATAACATGTGTCATCATGTTTTGTAATCAAGAATATTTTCTATACATCTCTACTTCCTTTTATTTATTATAATTTGAAAACAAAAATGTTCAATAGCTAAGGAAAATTGGAGTTCTCTGAGAAAAACCCTCAACCTACATTGTGAATAGTTAAATACCCACCGGCACCACAAGGGGTACAGCCAGCCTGGCCGGCCCCACTGTAGTGGTTCTGTAGACACTGTGAGGGACTGGTCTGTGTTGGATCTGAACAGTCGTATCCCGCCGTACAGGAAGTACAGGACGACGCTCCAACTCCGCTATAGGACCCTGTCAAATAATTCAAGATGGATTTAGGACTAGTATAAATGTATCATCAGAAATATAAGAGCTGATTTCAATACCTAAAAAAATTTGAATTACAAGTGTAATTATTTATCATTCAAATTCACAACGAAACAATAGCTGTCATTCAAAATCAAGTGAAATAATCACATTCCGCATTATTTGTTTTTTTAAGTGATACATAACTTTGGTTTACTCAATAAGAAACTCATTGTAAACTTCTTACAGTGTAAACTACAATGGACAATTTGTAGATATAATAAGAACTCTATAAGGGGCAATAACGCGATTTAGTTGGACATATAAAAGATTTTCAGATGTAAATTCAATAAAGGGCGATAACTCTTGTTTATATGACCATATTATAAAATACTTCCAGAAGCAGGAATTTACAGTGTAGATCTAATTAAAGAGCCCACTAACCTGTAGAACAATTAGAGCAATCAATTTGTCCAGCTGGACTGTAGGTTCCTGCTCCACAGTCTACAATAGTGGTAGGATCTGAACAATCTTTTCCTACTCCACATTGTGTACAACTTCCCTGGCCGGCAGTACTGTAGTCACCTGTAAAGGTATTATCCAATCAGTTAAATAAACAATCGTAAATAATATCAAACTGTATTCAAATAAAGCAAAATGAAATTACTTACACTCTGGTTGATGCAAAGTATTACTAACAATTTTATGAAATTTAAGGGGTGTAATTAAATAAATCAAGGGACTTAACTCTGCTTTTTTTGGATATATAGATAATTTCAAAGGTCTACCCACCTGATGCACAGTTAGAACATGTGATTTGTCCAGCTGGACTGTAGGTTCCAGCTGCACAGTCTACAATGTTAATAGGATCTGAACAATCTTTTCCTGCTGCACATTGTGTACAACTTCCCTGGCCGGCAGTACTGTAGTCACCTGTAAAGGTATTATCCAATCAGTTAATAAACAATCGTAAATAATATCTAACTGTATTCAAATAAAGAAAATGAAGTAATTTACACTCTGGTTGATGCAAAGTATTACTAACAATTTTATGATATTTAAGGGGTGTAATTAAATAAATCAAGGGACTTAACTCTGCTTTTTGGATATATAGATAATTTCAAAGGTCTACTCACCTGATGCACAGTTAGAACATGTGATTTGTCCAGCTGGACTGTAGGTTCCTGCTCCACAGTCTACAATGGTGGTAGGATCTGAACAATCTTTTCCTACTCCACATTCTGTACAACTTCCCTCACCGGCATTACTGTAGTAACCTAGACCAAAAGAACCAATGACATAGTACGAGTTTCATTTATTTAATCATTGACCTGCATTTAGTTGGCAATTACTGGAAAATGACGGCCAATTGGACAGTAGCAAATTTAAAGCAGTGCACTAACACATCATGATGAATTTGCCGCCATACAGTTGGCATTCATACTTTCATAATTGCCGACTGAATGCAGATCAATGCGTACATGTGCATTTCATAACAATTTAATGACGAAATCTCTTCAGAATTTGCATCTATAATGAATAAAATATTTATCATCGTCAAAAAGGAAACAGCCATTTGAACAGCCATATTTCATGACTACTTGCAGGACAATTGTGACATCACAATGATAATGAGGTCATAGACTGATAAATGCCAAATGTGTTTGGTAAGTTACATAGTGAGTCTGCAATGAAAATATATCACTTTAATTTACTTACTTCCGAAAGGTGGTACACTATCTAAAATAAATTTCACTTTATATAACTGGTTTTGAACCTCAGATTCTTCTTGGGTAAAACATATTATTTTAAAGGTTGCTACTAACCTGATGCACAGTTAGAACATGTGATTTGTCCAGCTGGACTGTAGGTTCCTGCTCCACAGTCTACAATGGTGGTAGGATCTGAACAATCTTTTCCAGCTGCACATTGTGTACAACTTCCCTGACCGGCAGTACTGTAGTCACCTGTAAAGGTATTATCCAATCAGTTAAATAAACAAATTTAACTGTATTAAACAAATTAACTTACTTACATTCTGGTTGATTGAAAGTATTACATGTATTAACAATTTTATAAAATTTGAGGGGTGTAATTAAATAAATCAAGGGACTTAACTCTGCTTATTTTTTTTTTATTTTTTCTTCTTCTTCTGATATATAGATAATTTCAAAGGTCTACCCACCTGATGCACAGTTAGAACATGTGATTTGTCCAGCTGGACTGTAGGTTCCTGCTGCACAGTCTACAATGGTGGTAGGATCTGAACAATCTTTTCCTACTGCACATTGTGTACAATTTCCCTGACCAGTGGTACTGTAGTCACCTAGAATAAATCAAAGACAACAGTGTCGGGTTTTTTTTCATTATCTCTTCTTACATTTGAAAGATGATTAACACTTTTAATTAAGAGTAGCTCCATTATCACATATATTTTTTGATTTGTTATCATCTTAACTTTCTTTTTTTATCTTTTCTTTATTCAATTTTGTCCTGGAGATAAAACATTATTTTTTAATATTTCTCCCCACCTGATGCACAGTTAGAACAAGTAATTTGTCCAGCTGGACTGTAGGTTCCTGCTCCACAGTCTACAATGGTGGTAGGATCTGAACAATCTTTTCCTACTCCACATTGTGTACAACTTCCCTGGCCGGCAGTACTGTAGTCACCTGTAAAGGTATTATCCAATCAGTTAAATAAACAATCATTTATAATATCTAACTGTATTCAAACAAAGGAAATGAAATGACTTACACTCTGGTTGATGCAAAGTATTAGTAACAATTTTATGAAATTTGAGGGGTATAATTAAATAAATAAGGGACTTAACTCCTCCCCTTTTTTTCTTTTTTTTTTATATATAGATAATTTCAAAGGTCTACCCACCTGATGCACAGTTAGAACAAGTGATTTGTCCAGCTGGACTGTAGGTTCCTGCTGCACAGTCTACAATGGTGGTAGGATCTGAACAATCTTTTCCTGCTGCACATTGTGTACAACTTCCCTGGCCGGCAGTACTGTAGTAACCTGTTAATTACATCCATAATACCTTTACTTTAAAATCTTAACATTTTTCCATACTTTTTGTCACACAGCTGGTATCATTTATCCATCTTGACTTTTTCATTTGCAAAGAACATTCAATGTTTCCTTATTGATTTTGCTTGTTCATAATTAATATTATGTTGACATGCTGACATGGCAATCTTAATTTGACAACATTACAAACATTTCTGGTGCATGAATGCTGCAGTTCCCAGATAAAAACTATCAAACTACATTGTGAATAGTTAAATACCCACCGGCAGCACAAGGGGTACAGCCAGCCTGGCCGGCCCCACTGTAGTGGTTCTGTAGACACTGTGAGGGACTGGTCTGTGTTGGATCTGAACAGTCGTATCCCGCCGTACAGGAAGTACAGGACGACGCTCCAACACCACTATAGGACCCTGTCAAATCAGTTGTGTTAAAATTATAAACAGTACAAAGGTGGTGAGAATACATGCTACCTCATTCTAATTGAGCTACATGAATAGGGGACATTGCAAAATCCCTATATATATTATTCAACTTTCCTTTATGTCAGGGTTCTATGTACCAAATTTTATCATAATCTGCCATGTAATTTAGGGGGAGATCGCATGACAAAGTTGTATCTACAGACAGATTGCCGGACAACCCAATTCAAGTATACCCCTCCATTAACTTTGTTGGGGTATAAATAGCAGCTTACTGCCTCAAAATCAACAGAATGACTACAAGGGGCAATAATATTATTTAATGAGATATGCTATAAGATATTCAGAGTGTATAGTTTAAGGAGCCTAACCTGATGCACAGTTAGAACATGTGATTTGTCCAGCTGGACTGTAGGTTCCTGCTCCACAGTCTACAATGTTTGTAGGATCTGAACAATCTTTTCCAGCTGCACACTGTGTACAACTTCCCTGGCCGGCAGTACTGTAGTCACCTGTAAAGGTATTATCCAATCAGTTAAATAAAAAATCATAAATAATATCTAACTGTATTCAAATAAAGCAAAATGAAATTACTTACACTCTGGTTGATGCAAAGTATTACTAACAATTTTCATAAAAATTTAAGGGGTGTAATTAAATAAATCAAGGAACTTATCTCTGCTTTTTTTCCCTTTTTTTTCTCTCTGATATATAGATAATTTCAAAGGTCTACTCACCTGATGCACAGTTAGAACATGCGATTTGTCCAGCTGGACTGTAGGTTCCTGCTCCACAGTCTACAATGGTGGTAGGATCTGAACAATCTTTTCCTGCTGCACATTGTGTACAACTTCCCTGGCCGGCAGTACTGTAGTCACCTGTAAAGGTATTATCCAATAAGTTAAATAAACAATTTAACTATATTAAACAAATGAAATTACTTACATTCTGTTTGATTGAAAGTATTACATGTACTAACAATTTTATGAAATTTAAGGGGTGTAATTAAATAAATCAAGGGACTTAACTCTGCTTTTTGGATATATAGATAATTTCAAAGGTCTACTCACCTGATGCACAGTTAGAACATGTGATTTGTCCAGCTGGACTGTAGGTTCCTGCTCCACAGTCTACAATGGTGGGTAGGATCTGAACAATCTTTTTCCTACTCCACATTCTGTACAACTTCCCTCACCGGCATTACTGTAGTAACCTAGACCAAAAGAACCAATGACATAGTTACGAGTTTCATTTATTTTAATCATTGACCTGCATTTAGTTGGCAATTACTGGAAAATGACGGCCAATTGGACAGTAGCAAATTTAAAGCAGTGCACTAACACATCGTGATGAATTTGCCGCCATTACAGTTGGCATTCATTACTTTCATAATTGCAGACTGAATGCAGATCAATGAGTTACATGTGACCTTTTCAATAAACAAACTTTTTTTGGTCGAACTGCTATTACAGCAATTTGAATCTTTAATGTAATCAAAATATTTATACATCGTCTTCAAATTACAGGTATAACAGCACATATGTACAGCCAAGATTTCAATACATGAACTACTTTGCTGGACAAATGGTAGGACATTAAACATTGAAAAGAGAGGTAATAGATCTGAATAAATGCAATAATGTGTTTGGTATAGTTAGACAGTGAGTGATCGTCATTAGAAAAATTTCCCCAATATTTCCTTGAGCTTCCAAATTCGAAGGTAGGGTACAAATCATCTTTATTATATTTCACATACTTATATACACTGGTTTTGAATCCTCAGAATTCTTCTTCTGGGTAAAAACATTTTATTTTTAAAGGATGCTACTAACCTGATGCACAGTTAGAACATGTGATTTGTCCAGCTGGACTGTAGGTTCCTGCTCCACAGTCTACAATGGTGGTAGGATCTGAACAATCTTTTCCAGCTGCACATTGTGTACAACTTCCCTGACCGGCAGTACTGTAGTCACCTGTAAAGGTATTATCCAATCAGTTAAATAAACAAATTTAACTGTATTAAACAAATTAACTTACTTACATTCTGGTTGATTGAAAGTATTACATGTATTAACAATTTTATAAAATTTGAGGGGTGTAATTAAATAAATCAAGGGACTTAACTCTGCTTATTTTTTTATATTTTTTTTTTCTTCTTCTGATATATAGATAATTTCAAAGGTCTACCCACCTGATGCACAGTTAGAACATGTGATTTGTCCAGCTGGACTGTAGGTTCCTGCTGCACAGTCTACAATGGTGGTAGGATCTGAACAATCTTTTCCTACTCCACATTCTGTACAATTTCCCTGACCAGTGGTACTGTAGTCACCTAGAATAAATCAAAGACAACAGTGTCGGGTTTTTTTTCATTATCTCTTCTTACATTTGAAAGATGATTAACACTTTTAATTAAGAGTAGCTCCATTATCACATATATTTTTTGATTTGTTATCATCTTAACTTTCTTTTTTTATCTTTTCTTTATTCAATTTTGTCCTGGAGATAAAACATTATTTTTTAATATTTCTCCCCACCTGATGCACAGTTAGAACAAGTAATTTGTCCAGCTGGACTGTAGGTTCCTGCTCCACAGTCTACAATGGTGGTAGGATCTGAACAATCTTTTCCTACTCCACATTCTGTACAACTTCCCTGGCCGGCAGTACTGTAGTCACCTGTAAAGGTATTATCCAATCAGTTCAATAAACAATCATTTATAATATCTAACTGTATTCAAACAAAGGAAATGAAATGACTTACACTCTGGTTGATGCAAAGTATTAGTAACAATTTTATGAAATTTGAGGGGTATAATTAAATAAATAAGGGACTTAACTCCTCCCCTTTTTTTTCTTTTTTTTGATATATAGATAATTTCAAAGGTCTACCCACCTGATGCACAGTTAGAACATGTGATTTGTCCAGCTGGACTGTAGGTTCCTGCTGCACAGTCTACAATGGTGGTAGGATCTGAACAATCTTTTCCTGCTGCACATTGTGTACAACTTCCCTGGCCGGCAGTACTGTAGTAACCTGTTAATTACATCCATAATACCTTTACTTTAAAAATCTTAACATTTTTCCATACTTTTTGTCACACAGCTGGTATCATTTATCCATCTTGACTTTTTCATTTGCAAAGAACATTCAATGTTTCCTTATTGATTTTGCTTGTTCATGATTAATACTATGTTGACATGCTGACATGGCAATCTTAATTTGAATACATTACAAACATTTCTGGTGCATGAATGCTGCAGTTCCCAGATAAAAACTATCAAACTACATTGTGAATAGTTAAATACCCACCGGCAGCACAAGGGGTACAGCCAGCCTGGCCGGCCCCACTGTAGTGGTTCTGTAGACACTGTGAGGGACTGGTCTGTGTTGGATCTGAACAGTCGTATCCCGCCGTACAGGAAGTACAGGACGACGCTCCAACACCGCTATAGGACCCTGTCAAATCAGTTGTGTTAAAATTATAAACAGTACAAAGGTGGTGAGAATACATGCTACCTCATTCTAATTGAGCTACATGAATAGGGGACATTGCAAAATCCCTATATATATTATTCAACTTTCCTTTATGTCAGGGTTCTATGTACCAAATTTTATCATAATCTGCCATGTAATTTAGGGGGAGATCGCATGACAAAGTTGTATCTACAGACAGATTGCCGGACAACCCAATTCAAGTATACCCCTCCATTAACTTTGTTGGGGTATAAATAGCAGCTTACTGCCTCAAAATCAACAGAATGACTACAAGGGGCAATAATATTATTTAAAGAGATATACTATAAGATATTCAGAGTGTATAGTTTAAGGAGCCTAACCTGATGCACAGTTAGAACATGTGATTTGTCCAGCTGGACTGTAGGTTCCTGCTCCACAGTCTACAATGGTGGTAGGATCTGAACAATCTTTTCCAGCTGCACATTCTGTACAACTTCCCTGGCCGGCAGTACTGTAGTCACCTGTAAAGGTATTATCCAATCAGTTAAATAAAAAATCATAAATAATATCTAACTGTATTCAAATAAAGCAAAATGAAATTACTTACACTCTGGTTGATGCAAAGTATTACTAACAATTTTCATAAAAATTTAAGGGGTGTAATTAAATAAATCAAGGAACTTATCTCTGCTTTTTTTCCCTTTTTTTTCTCTCTGATATATAGATAATTTCAAAGGTCTACTCACCTGATGCACAGTTAGAACATGCGATTTGTCCAGCTGGACTGTAGGTTCCTGCTCCACAGTCTACAATGGTGGTAGGATCTGAACAATCTTTTCCTGCTGCACATTGTGTACAACTTCCCTGGCCGGCAGTACTGTAGTCACCTGTAAAGGTATTATCCAATAAGTTAAATAAACAATTTAACTATATTAAACAAATGAAATTACTTACATTCTGTTTGATTGAAAGTATTACATGTACTAACAATTTTATGAAATTTAAGGGGTGTAATTAAATAAATCAAGGGACTTAACTCTGCTTATATTTTTTTTTATATATAGATAATTTCAAAGATCTACCCACCTGATGCACAGTTAGAACAAGTAATTTGTCCAGCTGGACTGTAGGTTCCTGCTCCACAGTCTACAATGGTGGTAGGATCTGAACAATCTTTTCCTACTCCACATTCTGTACAACTTCCCCGGCCGGCAGTACTGTAGTAACCTACACAGTAAACATCCAATAATTTATCAAAATTAATTTTAATTATACTCAACAAGCTTTAAAAGTATCAAATTTGGTCAAATGTTTTCCCAATGAACTGTTAATTCTGAAATCATTAAACATGTAGTTGAAATGTTCTAATTCAAATACTGGAAAAAAGGAAATGAAATTTCTTACACTCTGATTGGTGCACAGTATTACTAACAATTTTATGAAACTTAGGGGTGTAATTAAATAAATCAAGGGACTTAGCACTACTTAATTTTTTTCTCTCGATATATAGATAATTTCAAAGGTCTACCCACCTGATGCACAGTTAGAACATGTGATTTGTCCAGCTGGACTGTAGGTTCCTGCTCCACAGTCTACAATGGTGGTAGGATCTGAACAATCTTTTCCTACTCCACATTCTGTACAACTTCCCTCACCGGCATTACTGTAGTAACCTAGACCAAAAGAACCAATGACATAGTACGAGTTTCATTTATTTAATCATTGACCTGCATTTAGTTGGCAATTACGGGAGAATGACTGCCAATTGGACCGTAGCAAATTTTATACAGTGCACTTTTGCTTCATGATGAATTTGCCGCCATACAGTTGGCATTCACACTTTCATAATTGCCAACTGAATGCAGATCAATGCTTACATGTGCATTTCATAACAATTTAATGATGAAATCTCTGCAGAATTTGCATTTATAATGAATAAAGTATTTATCATCGTCAAAAACGAAACAGCCATTTGAACAGTCATATTTCATGACTACTTGCAGGACAATTGTGACATCACAATGATAATGAGGTCATAGACTGATAAATGCCAAATGTGTTTGGTAAGTTACATAGTGAGTCTGCAATGAAAATATATCATTTTAATTTTCTTACTTCCAAAAGGTGGTATACAAAATAAATTTCACTTTATATAACTGCTTTTGAACCCCAGATTATTCTTGGGTAAAACATATTATTTTAAAGTTTGCTACTAACCTGATGCACAGTTAGAACATGTGATTTGTCCAGCTGGACTGTAGGTTCCTGCTGCACAGTCTACAATGGTGGTAGGATCTGAACAATCTTTTCCTACTCCACATTGTGTACAACTTCCCTGGCCAGCAATACTGTAGTAACCTGTATTAGATGTATAAATCAGAAGAAATCTGTTTCAATAGTTTAAAACCACCGCTGTTTGAAATTCTATTACATCTTTAAAATTTAGGTGTCTCTTCTCACTTAGCCAACATGCTGAAATTTGAGGTATATAGGTAAAGTATTTTGTTGGCCAAGTGAGACTAAGTGTGAAAGATAGAACAATTGGAGATAATTATAGGAAAGGCTATAGGCTGTTTCATAAAACTTTCAGAATGTTGGCTTAGTGAGAATGAATAAAAATTTATTACAACTTCCTTTGGAAATATAAAGTAGATATTTCTAATCCATACCAAACAATTCATGACAAAAAGAAGATGACCCTAATAAACCAATTGCAAGTATTTGACAGAAGAAAAGCTTTGTTTGAATAATTTTTCATCACAAAGATCCCAAGAGAAAAACCATACCATCAACCTCCATTATGAACAGTTATACTTTGTAACCAAGCGTACCTGCTATCCATCTCTACTTCCTTTATTCATGATAATATGAAAACAGAAAAAAACTTTATCTAAGGAAAATTGGAGTTCCGAGAGAAAAACCTTCAACCCACATTGTGAATAGTTAAATACCCACCGGCAGCACAAGGGGTACAGCCAGCCTGGCCGGCCCCACTGTAGTGGTTCTGTAGACACTGTGAGGGACTGGTCTGTGTTGGATCTGAACAGTCGTATCCCGCCGTACAGGAAGTACAGGACGACTCTCCAACACCGCTGTAGGACCCTGTCGAACCGGTAATATTGGATTTATAAACTGCACAATTTTATCATAGTCACATAATTGTTCATAGATTTGAAGGCAATGCCACTAGAAATTATGAACAAAAATGGACTATGAAGAAGTAACGCGGTATTATTGATTATTGAATACTACCAGTTGAATAATTTGAAAATGGAGTTACTTCCCTTTATTGATTACCTCCCTAATTTGACTTGATGTGCTTCACTTTGAGCTCTTCAAATTTAAAATTTGAATAACTTATGTAACCATTGAATATTGCATTCTATACACTTCTAAAAAATTTATCTGAATATGTAATTATCTCCCTTTACACTTATTCTGAAATTTTCTTTAATGTTGTCATTACTTCTTGATAGTTTCAATTATATTTTTAAAATTCCATTACTCCCAAACTCAATTTGTTCATTCACTTATAAAACATTGATTTAAACAAGTGTAAATTGTTTTACTTTAATTGGCTTACCATTGATGGTATACTATACAATTAACATTATATAAAAATATCCAGACATTTTCAACATGGCCACATCACCAATCTGTTCATGTTAGTTCATTTTCACTTCTACTTGTGATTGATGATTTTGAAATAATTGTGATAAAGCAAATTTTTCATCAACAAATTTTAAAGATATCTACATATATATGTACAAAAAATTGTAATAAATGGAAATTGTTAGAAAATAAAATATAAACTCAAATTGTTATAAAGAAAAGGATATTAAGGTCAGCTGTTTTGGATGTTACATGTTACAAAATGGGGAAATGAACAAAGGTCAAAAGGTCAAAATAAACTATGGTTATGGATCCATTGTCTTTAGTATTAAAGGGTCACTTTTACAAATTAAAAGAATAATGTTTTTCTTTAACAAGTCTTTTGTAAATGCTTTCATTTAAAAATATTCTATGGAAAAAATATGAATGTTGCAAATGAAAGAACACAAATAAAGACATTTTTTCCCATTATTATTCATTTTCCTTGTTGTTTTCTTGTTTTTTGTAAAATTTCATGTGATAGTGATATCTCTGAAATAATAATTTTCAATAAGAGATACTCATCGGAAGTAGTTCATATTAGTTAACATTAATGAAGAATCAAAGTTCATCGAGCATCAAGATTTTATTAGACTTTCATAGTAAGAATTGAGGAAAATGAAGAAAAGCTCTTAAAAAAATTGAAAGTTTCCTTTTATAATATCAACAGAAATAGAAAAAAGCTTTTGACAGTTTTAAAGGTCTCATGTCAGATTAGATTATCTATAAATACAAAGATATATAAATAATTTGAAGCTCAAGGGTGGAACATATTACATTGGTGACAGCGTTAGGCTGTAATTTTGATTTTGGTAAATGATATATACATGCTAGCTTCATTAGGTGGATATGCTGTAAAAAGACTAGCTTAAAATCATACACATAGCTGTGAATCAATAAAAATAATGCCTCGATTAGCTGCCAACTAATGGTGTCTAAGGCATGGAAAACAAATTCAAATTTTACAGGTTAGGATAACAGCTGCTGAAAGCTATAAATCGTTCTTAGCATCATTTAAATAGCACATAATTACGAGGCAGGGTATCCCAAAGCATTCAAACTCCTGACCTGAATACAAGCCACAAATCACTAGCAATGTCATGTTCAACTAACTACTGCCAAATCATAGGGATCAAACAAGGGGGCATAACTCTGTAGATACATAACCACCAAGCCTTTTTTATATTCAATCTAGGTTTAACAAGGGACATAACTCAGATAATCAGATAGATAATTCACTTTGAAATCTTTTCCGCACTTCTAGTTCTAGCCTCATCAACATTGCTCTTATCTACCTAAAATGATCAAATCAAGAGCGATAACTCTGTTTTTACTTTTTCTTTTTGTCCAGGCAAACTAAAGGGGCATCACTCTATATATTCTTGTACCACCATAATCAAATTAACAATTTGAAAATGCATTCCTCTGACTAAAGTTGTTAACTTAAGTCATTTAAGACGTAGTAGAATTTCTTGGTGGCGGTCGTAAATTAAACATTAGAACCATCAATTACCTAGAAAATGTTAACAATAGAAAACCAAGGACTGTAACTCCGTTACATTTGAGAAAATACATTTGCATTGTTTGCAGTATGACTGGCTATATATAAGATGTATACAGTAAGTATATACATAATCATAGGCAATTTAGCTGGATTGATTTAAGTGGGTATCCAGAAGCATATAACATATATAGCTAGGTACAACACATGACAAATTGTATGTCAAGGCATTCTAACTTCGAACAAATAGCATAGGAATTTCAGGTGAGAACTACTACTAGCTTACAAACTGTACAAACCTGTTATTGCTATTCACGAAATAGTCAGTGATAAATCTTACACCATATAAATATAAAATTCTATCTGCCATTTAAAATAGAAAACCACTACAGAGAGATACAAAAGAAGTTAAGAAAATATTCCTTTAGAAGCTATAGAGAAAGTTCCATTTATATATAAGAAAATTTAGTCATCTATTCAGAAAATGGAAATATTTTTCAAAATTGAAAATTTAAAGAACTATGTTGTGAATATTAGAGTGGCAATAGAAACACCAGTTAAAACAAACAGTGAAGTTGGATGACAATCAAACAGAGTGGAATTATCAAATGTTTATTGGAAACAAAAAAAGAATGTTATCAAGTATGTAAATTCACATAAAAAAAGAAACACAAAAGATTTTGAAATGAAGACTTCCTTCAGATGGAAATCTGGAAAATCTTGTCAGGGACCAGATCAGATAGCAAATAGCAAGCTACAGATTTAAAAACTTTACCTTTATTTTACAAGCAAAAAAAATATATCAAACATCAAAAAATAACACTGAAAAATATAAGAGAAAAGAATTAGATTCATGCAATATTTCATTCACACATATAATCATTACATGCAATTTTCGGCAAACAGGCACTGACCTCTGAATTTTAATGGGAAAGATTTTATTAGTCTATCTAGTTTATCTTTATTCTGTAAAAAAGTTCCCCTTCTGTAAAACAAAACAAAACATTAGTTAATAATAGACTTAAATCTAATAGACTTACCAATCCATTACCAAAATCTGTACCGCCAAATGACATCCTGAACTGAAACCAAACTATCACGAGACAAGTGCATTGATTGGCCAGATGAATGATAGAAGGGCAATGATTGGTTAATATAAGAATGAAGGGATGGTTACTAGGGGTTACCTGAAGCACATGGAGTACAGCTGATGGAGTTGGCTGGTGCGTACTGTCCAGCGGAACAGGTTGCAGCCGTTGTGGGGTCAGAACATTCCGATCCGGCCGGGCAGTTATCGCAGGATGTTTGACCACTGGCGGTCTGATAGGTACCACTAGCACAGTCAATGGGAGCTGTCATCTGAGAGTTCGGACATTTTTTCCCTGATTATCAAATAATACAATGTAAATTCATTCTCAATAGTGTTCCAGTATTAAGATTATGATATATCTAAAACATGATGCATAAAGGAAAAATGATATAAAGGGTCATGAGAGCTTCTCATGGTATTTATAATGAAGACATTAATATATTTTGAAATGTTTGACAGAAGGGGATAGAGACTTGTCTTATAATAGTAAGGGAAATAACTCTATCGTGAAACATGTTTAATCAGGAAGGGAGATAAATTTACTATGACATATATGTTTAACAGAAGGGAAGATAACTATTGTGCAACATGCTTAACAGAAGGGATAAATATACTGTCGGACATATTTAACACGAAGGGAGATAACTCTAATGTGGGGCATGTTGAACAGAATAGGAGATATCACTATTGTGAAACAAGTTGGCCAGAAGGGGAGATAACCCACATGTACACTGACAGAAGAAGAGGCCAATCAGTGGTGGGACATATTTGACATGAAGGGAGGTAACTTACCTGCTGGACATGATTGACAGGAGGTATCGGAGGCACTACTGTATGTACCAGATGAACAAGGTGTACAAGCTGTCTGTCCTGAATTTGGTTCCTCGCCAGCAGGACAATCCTGTAACAGTCAAAGGTCAAAAGTTTACATGTTTAAATAAGCTTTAGTCATGAGAGTATCTACATATAAAAATTTTTGAACACATTTCTCATAAGAATTTTTTCAACGCTTAACACACTTTCGCAAATGATTATTTTTTGTTGGTGAAAAATAAATCACCATAAAATAGATTCAACTACAAATGGATAGTTTTATTTCTAAATCGCGAAATTAGATCTCTGTGAAAATGACGCCGAGCATGAAAACATGAACTAATTGCTGTGAAAATAAGTTGGCTTACAGTAAACGTCAGTACCAGGTGACCACAGATGACATAAGTGGATAAGTTATCATGACATTACCGTGGATGCAGCCGTTGTCGTCGGACATATGTGACCTGTTGGGCAGGTGGTACAGGACATTTCTCCATCCAGGGAAAATTCTCCGGCACTACAGGCTGTCATTGTATTTGGAGCGGAACAGGAGAAGCCAGCCGGACATACTGTACAGGAAGTGGATCCCGCCGGACTGATGGCATTCGCGGCACATGATACGCAGTCTCCGCTACTGGAGCTCCCTGTTCCACTGTTGGCTGTCCCCGCAGAACAGGGCGTTGGTGCATTGGTTCCTCCAGTACAGCTGTAAATATAAAAATAAATCATCAGTAACGAATTTGGACAACCTAACAGTATCATGTGAGTTGTTGGATGCATTGCTTCATATGACCGATTAATTCAGGAAAAAAATCTAAATTATACAAAATATCAACTAAAGGCAGAGTTGTCAAAGAAGTAATGCAATCAAGTTATCAGAAATGGCATTCTCAAATTTTTAGAAGCAACTTTCTTATTTGTGTCGAAAAAACATCTGTATGTCTTACCAAAATTAGGCCAAGAGGCACAAAACTTTTGAATATCATCCAATATCATGCCAAAATCAAGCCAAAAGGTACAAAACGTTAGCCTAGGTACAGAGCACCTGACAATTTATTTTTCTAACTGGTGAATTCCATTTTTAATAATTCATGATCATATTTCACATGTCACAATAAAATCAGATTGAAAGCTTAGGTATCCTATGATACACATCAAAGATAAAATCTCAGAAGTCTTTTTCTTTTGTCTATGGAAGGCATAGACAAAGCTTTTAATATACTGCTACCGTATTTGATCTATTATGCACCTCTCCTTTTCATGTCCTCAATTTCACTTACATTGACTTAAATACAGGCAGAAACTATGAAAACTTGGGGTGTAAGTTTCTCCAATGACTTACTCTATGCAATAATTTTGTGACAGATTATCGCAAATCTGGTCCTATCAAATGGTCCTATCAAACACCCCTTCATTTTTCCTTTTTTTTTTTACTGCCCATTGTGCTTATTGAGTCTAATGTGGTATATAACATATTTTGGTGGATCAGAGCAAAGAGTATGTACCATCTACAGTAATCAAGACATATGAAAGCTACCAACAGATTGTAAAGTTGAAATCTTGATGTTTACAATGTCATATACAACCCGTAATCATTTGAACATTTTTCATGGGTCAACAGCAGTTCTAATCAAAAAGATTTACAAACTCGCCCTCCTCTTCAAGGATGTTACAAGGAACCATAGCATTATCAGCCAGGTTGCGGGTTACAACAACTAAGCTTAGTTTTATGTTTACTGATTAAATACTTTCATAAATTTTCCACCTTTGAATCCAAAGATTAGCAAGGGCAGACAACTGGAGGGGGTAAATCATCTCAAAATCTTTATAAACACTTTCACAGATAACCATAGGTTAAACAAGTACTTTACTGGTTCACCCCTGAAGACACATATAGACTCTCCTAAATCAAGGTCTAGAACAGCATATTATGAAATTTCAGGGGTGATTGAGTTAAAAGTATATGGGATTGTATGTAATTGTTAGAAGAAACGTAGCAAGTCAGACCTTTCCCAAGCATTGTAAAGTGAAATTTTAAAATTCGCTTTCAGAACATATTGTAAGTAAACTTTTAGTAAATGAAGGGGGCATAATTTCATTTCAAAATATTTTATTAAATCATTTGATTTGATAGGGATTGGGCAGCAGGCTATGCCTATATAAGCCCTCTCCTAGTGGCACTTAAGGCATTCAACCTTGTTACCAAGTTTGAAGAAAATTGGTTCATATTTATTAGTTATTGTATGGAAGTGGCAGAAACTGATATTTTTTTATTTAAGTAAAGGGCCATAACTCTGCTTAATAAGGTCTGTTGAAATTCGCGATCGAACTTGGTTGAGTCCTTAAACCATTTAACCTTGTTACTTAGTTTGAAGAAAATTGATTTACATTTGTTACACTTATTGCACGGAAATGGCAGAAAATGATGTTTTGAGCAATTCAAAGGGCCATAACTCCACTAAATAAGGTTCATCAACAGTCGCGATCAAATTTGGTTGAGCCCTTAAGGCATTTAACCTTGTCAACAAGTTTGAAGAAAAAATCGGTTTACATTTGACGGACAAACCCAAATTAATATCCCTCGTTTCGGAGAAACAGGGGGATAAAAAGAATTTCAGTTTCTTTATATATACATTTGATGATTTCAAATTTGTTTATTGTGACAAGAATATAAAAATACAGAACAAAAGCTCACCAATCTCTGTGCCCTCTCTAAGCTTAATGAAAGCATGATCAGTGATACTCAAGTTATTGTATACAGCGAAGAATAAGCAACAAACCCAAGCTTATGGAGTATAGAATTATTATTATGAATTTGTATTTCTATATGACTACCATCATAAGTCGAACAAATTCACTTCTGTAAACATGTTAACATGGCTCTAACAAAGTTATTTCAGATTTTAAATTTTTTTTCGTGGTTTTAATTGCATATTTAACACAACTAAAATGAGATCAATAAAATATACAGTCTGCCTATTCATTACACTAAGCCCTTACTGGATATTTTCCGCACGTCAGAGATTCATGTTCAATAAAAATGTTTATCCGTGAAATCTAGAAAGATAAATGTGGCTTTATGTATTTGAATTTGTCTATCTATGTGTAACCTACGTTTATATACCTTTCTAAGGCTGTTTAATACATATGTGATATATTTTGTACGAGAACGGTAGGATCTATATTTTATAGGTTTACATGAACACGATCGGAGAGTGTGACCACTTTAATGTATGAATTTAGATATGTTAAATTCTTTTCTACTCATAAAACACCAGGAATTACATTTCAATTTGAGGAACCATAAAATCTTATATGATATTGTCTCCAATGTATGATAAAGTACATTACCCTAATATATAAAATTCCACCAACATGTAGGTTGCAGTTATATAATCCTAAATACCCAATAAATATTTTACAGCAGACTTCAGCTATCAACTTGATTTTTACAAATAATTACATATATTTATTTACAAACATCTCCAAGGGTTACATGCTATTGCTAAAGGTAGTTATTTCAGCACAATTTTGAATTCACACAAAATTATTATACAGAAAATCTAATTAGCACACCATATCATAGAGCTGAATATGTCATACAAAAAGCACTACAATAAAATTACCAATAAAATATCTATACTGACAGTAGTTAATATTACTGCTGTCATACTACTGGACTACTTATATAAATCACTTGTTAACAAAAGTTTTTATTAACATTCCCTCGCATCCATTAGTTGCTAGGGAGAAAATGAAAAGCTTAAGCATTTGAATTGTTAGATTGTTCAGTTTTGCAACTCTGAACATATTTCAGGAGAGGTATTATTTATAGGACATGACACAGATTATTCAACAATGACATAATTTCCCCATTTCTTTTTTTTTTCAGAATTCAACTGGACTCATGGATAGATCCTTTAGATGGGTGACAAGGTTTAAAGTCAAATAGTTCTTCCCAAGAAATATTGAACAATAAAAGGAGATTGACACTGACTTCAATTCTAGTTAAGTGAAAGGTCATTATAAAAAACACTGCCTTTCTGAAGAGACACATGGACAGCCTGATTCTAGTTTTCACCACACATTTCCAATTTCCATCACCATTTATTGCCCATTTTCACAATCCTAATCTCCAATTTTCATAACCCTTTACCCAATTTCAACATCCTTCTCCTATTTTCACCATCTCATTCCCCAAACCCATAAAGTAGGGCAAAACCTATTGATGTGATGTAGATCTACAAAAAACACCCCCGAGACAGTTTATATCAAGTCATCTCGATCTGTAAACCGCACTCGACAGACAAACCATATCAATATATCTCTGATCACTATGAATATACACCAGAGGAATCTCCAATAACAATATTCCGCACGAAATCAATCAAAAAACACCTCCCTGAGAGACGTTATTGAGAAAGGCTCTATCGTTAATCTATCTGCGAGCCAAAGACCATGAAATATGGCCTTAAAAACCTATCCGAATACCAAAGCATCATGATTTATTCATCACGAAAACACATTTCGATTTGTAGATATTTGCACATATTGATTTACTGATGAGTACATGGCGAATGCACATGTTAACATGATAATAGGAACACAAAGAAAGCAAATTACCAATACAATGGAGGTCTTAATTAATATTTATCGTTAATTACCTGTGTGGTACGTTTAATGTTACTCGGTTTCCTGATTTTTTAAGGCATTTGTTTCACTAGATATTCCTACATCATCCTCAAAATATAAAGGATTTTCTCAAATCCTTATTTCTGATTAAATATTGACCTTTAAGGATTGCTAAAATAATTCAATACAGAAAACTTTGCTAAGATTTCCATTATGTTATAGTTTATCTTGGTGTATTTGACCATTTTATTGCCATTATATATATTGTAAGTTAAACTGAAACAAATTACCTCCCCTTTATCCAGGAAGTTTTAAAGATGCATGAAAGGGATCGAATTCTCATCCATTCAGCTCTTTGAATATCCATTTTAATAATTACCTCGACACTTAAAACTTAACAATACAAGATACTTGACCTTGAACATCAAAACTACATCACACGAGCGTGACAAATGTACATGTACCTCTTCGTGCAGAAAGAAGAACGGCACTGAACTGCAATGGCAATTACTATAACAACTTCAAAATAGAACATTGGAACCATTCTTATAAGGGTCCAAATTTGGCCCTTTTTGAAGACCTATCGAAACCTTTGATTACTACAACTTCAAAATAAAAACGATAAAAGTGTGAATGAAAAAAGGTTTTATATCCTTGCCTACCATATAGTTCACGTAAAGTTGATATCTATTTACTAAAGTCTGAGAAAAAGACTTGATCAAACATATGGTTGTAATATCTGGTACCACCAGCTCCGGGAGTCAGTCAAGAAGTCGAAGAAAGAATGTATCTTTGTATCAAATATTAAACATCATTTGAAAAGTAATTACACCCCTGCTGTTAATTATATACAACTGGAGTAATTATGTCAACAGATGTTTCAGCAGATCTTCTTAACGGTATTTGAAGACATTTATTAATTCAACTTGAGAAAATTAAACATTAAAATATTGACAATGAACAATGCCATCACTATAGGTATCTTATATAATATTGATCTAGGCCTGGAACACGGTTTCTAATATCGCTATGTATTTATTCAAATAAACAGAATTCAATAGCTTTACAATGCAGATAAAAGGATATCATTTGTATCTTATGTAAATCAAGTGTATTTACTTATAAAACCTTAACAGACATCATTAAAGCGTTAAATTCATGTAAAAAATATCAAGGTGTGGCATTAAAATCTTTGTATGAAATCAAATATTTTATTAACACTATATTCACGCCTTAAGATGAATTCAGATTCTTCCAGATCAAAGGCTGGACAAGTCCATTTTGGAATTTTAGGGGTGAATGAGTTTAAGTATTTGTAATCTAATTTTGAATTGAAAAATTCTGAATAGACTTTGATGGTTAGTTGGTATCAATTCCTTGACATGAATATCAAAATTGATTCAAGGTCTGTTGAATACAATGGTAATACACATTAATCTCTTTAATATGAAATCAATGTTAAAATTCTGACATTTTAATGTTTCATATTTGTCACATCATATTATATGTAGCCAATTTGTCCTAACATTTTATACAGTATATAGCCAATCAAAAACCTTGATCAATTCCAAACCATTAATACCTTTCAATATTGAATCTTTTATCAAAAATATTCCACATTTTTTTCCGTAACATAATGTATATCAACTTTTTGGATCTTCATAGAGTACTCAAGTTGTTAAAAGGTTCAATTTAAGCTATGATTTCTCGAAACAAAAAGAGTTTACATAAGTCAAAATCAATTGCATTCTTTCATTATTATTTTTAAAAAATTTGACTGAAGTTTTTGACAAGAAATCAGGGCCCATGCCCCTTTATCCAATATTATAATCTTTGACATTCTTGATAATTCTTTTGACATATTAATCAAAATAAATATAGCTTAACTTTCAATTACAGTCTACGTGAGATACTAGTGAGATAAGGTACAAATATTTGCTGGTGTTTAGAGCGTATCATCAACGATAGTGTGAAATTAAATTCCCTGTTCAGATGATTGGTGATAATCCAATCCAAGCTATCATCGGGTGATTCGAAAGTTATTATCACTGGACAAACACCAAACTCTCCTGGCATGGAGATTGATATTGGTATGTATACCAAACTTTATCTTAATACGGAGTTAAAAGTCGCCTGATTACAAAAGACAGGTAGGGTATTGGTGAGACCAGAGGTTTTCACATGGCCATTCCATTATATGTGGCCAGTGTATGTGTAAGTGACATCCGTCCCGAACTGGTCACGGTAAATCAATTCAAAAAACACCTCGGCTCCGTTGGGCTGAGTCTTCTGAAATACTTCAATACCACGGTAGACCAATTACTCATTTGTATAGTCGGTTGTTTGTGAGTTAGATTGACGTAGATCAATTCTTAGCCTTTCCAGTTAATGTTTATAGATACTCAATTTGTCATTTGGAATTGACGTGGATTCGAGTTCCCTTATTTCTCCTAGATGAGAATACAAATGTAATATATTTATAGTACTATAATTAAAGTTTTGATTTCACTGAAGGAATAACTAGGCAGTACACTTTAAGTACTTAGCAGCTGTAGTACTTTTAACCAGCAGTACTTATGAACCAATTGACCAAATTTCTATATCATTCTTCTGAAACATTTTCGAAAGTTGTTGTACAAATTCACATTTTTTTCAATAGAGGTATCTGACAAGCATAGTTGCACAATATTTCCCCCTCATAGAGCTTAGAATTACCAGTCATTGCTTACACTTAAGCTTGTAAACTGAATATAAATGTATTGATCTTGATGTGTAAAATCATCCGTCCATACAAAACCACAATGATGCAAATTTAAATTCATCGTTTTACTATAACACCTACCCCTAAGTAAAACATATACCTTATATAAATGTAAATCAGGGTTTGATCAACGACTTGGAAAAGGGTATCAAAAAATTCTGTAGCCTAATTGATATATCATTCATTTACATGTAATTTTATGTTATTTGATTTTTAATCTTACCAATACATCAAACATTGTGTAGAACACACATCATTTTTTGATAAATACAATTTGTATACACATATCTACAATGCTAAATCAAAAATAAATCAAAAACACCTATTTGGTGAAATCTTATCTCTTCTAATCTTCTCATCAATTTCTTGAATTTTATATAATGGTTTTTTAAAAATAGTATTTAAAAGCATGTCACAGAAAGTCACTATAGTGTAACACCATTAATGCGATATGCTTTAAAAATGTAAATTACCTATGTTAAATTTAAACCCAAAACCTATACTTATTTTATCCCATCTTTTTAATCAAACTTCTTCTGGCACCTGCACACCTGTTTGAATTTTTTATTTCCAATCAAAGGTTTCATACTAAAGACACAGCAAACTATTTCTGTACTCAGGTCTTACATTGTCAATCACAAATTTAAACTTAATGTTATGGAACTTACAGAAATCATTTTAGCCTTTTATGTTTTGACATTTCAAAATTTTCAAATGGATCTCAGTGATCCAATGAAACAAAATTATATGAAACCATGCCAATTTGTATGCCCTCTATAGATAATAAAATGTTATAGGAGCCAATGATTTATGACAACAGAAACAGTGATCTTCAACCAGTGTCTTTGACCTTTGTTTGGATCAAGTTTTGGGGATTTTTGTCAAACGATTTTAAAAATACTAGGTGGAATAAATGATTTATGATGACCTTTGACCTTGGTTAAGATTGAAGTTTTTGGGACAGTCAAACGATTACATACTAGGTGGAGCTGATGATTGATGACAACCAAAACAGTGGTCTTTAACCTTTGACCTGGGTTTGGACTGGGCTCTTTCTTGCAGTTGAATTTATATATATATGTATATATATAGTCATGAATCTATCTTTATTATGAATTTATCTTTATTAGTCATAGAAAAGGAATTCCTAAATTGCAAATGGAGGATTAACTTTTTCTATCCAGTTTTCATTTCAATGTCAATTTTATAAAACATTTAACTCTTTCATCCCTAAAATTTCATAATAGACTGGTCTAAGCTTTGATCTAGAAGATCCTAAATGTGCCTTCAGGGGTAAATAAGTTAAACATGAAGTGCACACATGGCAACAAACTGTGAATAAACCAGAAACGAGGAAATTTTTTACAAAAAATGATGTAGTAATTCTTACAAGCTTTTTTGAAACTTGAATCGTAAAAACCTAACATTGATAACTAACAAAAATGTGCACTTCATCTTATATTTATAGTATATAATTTATAGTACTAAAATTGAAGCACACTTGACAAAAACATCTTCCTGTTTAAAACATATTTTAAAATCCAAATTCTCCTTAAAATTATTATTTATGGACACTTCAGTCAAATTGAATTATGTTCAGCCTTTTTTCACAAAAATAAGGCAGATTTACAGCCATTTTGCCTGGGAGGTAAGTACTTAGTACTTACTGACGTAATAGATGTCTAATCGAAGTCAATTTAACCAAATAAATCACAGGAACACTTGTATCAATAACAAAAAAATTAAACTCCGACATTTTCTAAGCTCATAAAACATTTAAAGTACACGGAACTTAAGTATTCTTGAGTAAATTTCCCAAATTTTACATAACGGACCACTGAATGAGGTCGTTTGTGTGAGGGATTTACATAGTAAATGCACAAGAAAGTGCTGATTATACAACAGATCATAAATATGTCACTGTAGTCTACAATTGCAGAGATTACATTCAGTAAAGAATTCCGTTTTCACTTACAGATTCATTTAAGATCAGAAAACAGGTCGATTTATAACTTTTATTTCAATTTTATCAATATGTTCGACAGCACAGACGTAATGAGATGTTTCTATGGCGATGACACAATGACATGATTTCTATGTGAAAACGTCTACACATGCTAAAACATGTGACTATAAATCAAATCTGGTATGTCCATTATACTTAATTCAGAAAGATATCTGGAAATGTGATTCCTAGCTTATTCATCCATGTAGACACATTTGAACTCTTTTAAAACATAAGTTGGAATAGTTCATTATGAAATTTCAGGGATGTGAATAAGTCAAATTTAAAGGCATGAATTGTAATGTTTCCCACTGAGTGGACAAATTGCACAAGACATGCAAGCATAACAAAACACAAACTTTATGACAATGGAAAGGTAGATGAAAGACATATTTATGACATGACAATGGAAAGGTAGACAAAAGACATATTTATGACATGACAATGGAAAGGTAGACAAAAGACAAATTTATGACAAGACAATGGAAAGGGAGACAAAAGACAAACTTATGACATGACAATGGAAAGGTAGACAAAAGACAAATTTATGACATGACAATGGAAAGGTAGATGAAAAAAATATTTATGACCTGACAATGGAAAGGTAGATATTTATGACATGACGATGGAAAGGTAGACAAAAGACAAATTTATGACATGACAATGGAAAGGTAGACAAAAGACAAATTTATGACATGACAATGGAAAGGTAGATGAAAAAAATATTTATGACCTGACAATGGAAAGGTAGATATTTATGACATGACGATGGAAAGGTAGACAAAAGACAAATTTATGACATGACAATGGAAAGGTAGACAAAAGACAAATTTATGACATGACAATGGAAAGGTAGACAAAAGACAAATTTATGACATGACAATGGAAAGGTAGACAAAAGACAAACTTATGTCATGATAATGGGAAGGTAGATAAAAGACAAATTTATGACATGACAATGGAAAGGTAGACAAAAGACATATTTATGACATGACAATGGAAAGGTAGACAAAAGACAAATTTATGACATGACAATGGAAAGGTAGACAAAAGACAAACTTATGTCATGATAATGGGAAGGTAGATAAAAGACATATTTATGACATGACAATGGAAACGCAGACAAAAGACAAACTTTTGACAACGGAAAAGTAGACAAATGACAATTTTTATGACACGACAATGGATAGTTAGACTAAAGACAACTATATGACAACAAAAAGGTAAAATAAGACAAGCTACAAGACCTTTTATCAAAGTACCTAGATCAACTTCTTATCTTAATTAATGCTAGTTAAGCTATAACATTTCACCATTGCATGCTATACATAATATAAATGGATTGAATAAATTGTTCACATTAAATTATTAGATTTTCTCATGCCCCGTAGCCTCATGGTACACAAAAGTTTTTTAATTGACAAAATCTTGTCATTTTCAATTGATATAAAATGTTAAGCCTTGGGGGACATATCATTCAGTAGTGTTAATGACTAGGTCAATAAACAAATCCTTGGTAAATTTGATGTCTCAACAAACATTATGTCATGTACTTCAGAAAACATCCTGAATATTGCTCCAATTAGAAACGCTTTAGCATTGTCGTGTCAGTTATAACACGTCACAAAACCCACTTCTCTTTAAACCTATTTGTATGGCCAAGTATTCAGTAAAACATGTGATACTTGACTGATTTTTTTCCACATACAAGTTCATTTAAAATTTCTTTTTTAAAATGCTGCATATAAAAATAATAATATCTGTCATTTTTTTTTTTGGAAATCACTACAAAATAATTAGATCAGTCATTCAGCTTACATCAGTCATTCAGCTTACAATTAGAAACAAAGGCATTGTATATTGAATATATAAAGCATGTCATCCATCTTTAAAAAAATAAGCAATTGCATAATAAAGTCAAACCTGTCTATAAAGACCACCCAAGTGACAAAAAATAATTAGTTTTTATAGCCAGGTGGGCTTTAGAGTGAAAATTGTGTTGAAATTGGCCATTATGGACACAAAGAAAGTGGTCTTATTAATCAGGTGGTCATTATACAGAGGTTGTCACTAACACAGGTTTTTATATGATTTTCCATTTCTCCTCTTATGTCATATAAGTGGTGGCCAATTTGAAGGGTAGAGGTATAGGGCTGGGTGTGTTTGAGAGCAAGTCTCAGACTTCAGAAAAAGTTTTAATAGTGCAGCAAAAAGTGACAAGCAATAAATTTTTGTCAAAGTTTGGGGGAGCCTTGGGTTTGAAATCAAGATCTGGTTTCTTCATTTCTCTCTATCTCTTAATGTCTTGATATTTAGCAGTCAGAGTTCATCAATACAATGGACTGAATGGCAAACTCCACTCTACCAATGATTTCAAATTCTAAATCATTTAAAAGGTTATTTTTTATTATCCCGTTGTCAATTAAATATTTGTTCAACATCCTTGACCTTTGTCTGCCTATAGTTTACAGATAATATTTGATCGACATCATTTCACTTTGTCAGTGTATCAAAGCCATATTGTGTTGTAAAGTTTTGTTGTTCGCATATTGACAGAATATGTATTTCTATGTATATAAAGTACATATTAAACCTATCCTATATCATTTCCCGTAGTCATAATAATGAACAAATACAACATTTGTTTACTCGAGTCCCTACCGTGTGTGTATTGTCCAAATTAACGCCGAGGAAACTATCACCTTTCGTACAAAAAGACTCAAGCAGTCAAGATCTTTAAAGTGTACCGATTTTCTTAACCCAATTATTAAAGCAAAAGCTATAAATAGCCCAACATATTTATTATGAGAAATTTTTTTATTAGAACAGTAAACAAGCTTTTATTTAATTTAAAAGTCACTAATCAAGATATCAATAGTTTTTTTTCTTTTAACCTTTTTAAAAAAAATGTATTTCATATTTCAATGTAATGTAACCAAAACATAATATATATATATATATATGATAAGAGAACACCTAATATTGTGGCAACAAAAACAGAGACTTACTGTATTGTCCTCCCCAAAAACAATGTTTTTCGATACTTTGACAATTATTTTATATGCTTATAACTGATTTTGTTTGATTTGATTAGTTCCACATCCAACAGCCAGGATCATTTAAAGACATGCCAGGTTTAAATGGCCATGAAAAACTTGAGTACCCAGGGAAAAACCACCAACCAGTTATTCTTATTTGGCAACTGCCTCACATGGAATTCAAACTCGCAATCCGGAGGTGAACATAACATGTTGGGACATTTTAACTTACATGGTGGGGGAATTAGGAGGAGTACCCACAAAAACTACCGACCAGTGGTCTGACAATACCAAGCAATACACCACGACCAGTGGTCTGACAATACCAAGCAACTACACCACGACCAGTGGTCTGACAATACCAAGCAACTACACCATGACCAGTGGTCTGACAATACCAAGCAACTATCCCACATGGTATTCAATCTCTCGAACCAGAGGTGGAGAGCTTGTGGTATTATGTTGGGACATTTTAACTTACATGGTGGAGGAATTAGCAGGAGTATGCCCCACATGGTATTCAATCTCTTGAACCAGAGGTGGAGGGCTTATGGTATTATGTTGGGACATTTTAACTTACATGGTGGAGGAATTAGCAGGAGTATGCCCCACATGGTATTCAATCTCTTGAACCAGAGGTGGAGGGCTTGTGGTATTATGTTGGGACATTTTAACTTACATGGTGGAGGAATTAGCAGGAGTATGCCCCACATGGTCTTCAATCTCTTGAACCATTAGCAGGAGTATGCCCCACATGGTATTCAATCTCTTGAACCAGAGGTGGAGGGCGTGTGGTATTATGTCAGGCATCATAACCACTTGGCACAAATACTTACAATCAAAACTATATTTGTATCTATATATAGCACTTGACCCTTTATCAATCAACACCTTTGAGTTAATCCTTAACTCCCATGCAAACATCAATAAAAGCTAGCCTTTTAGTTGTTTTCATCAATGCCTGATCATTCAGAATTCAGTCCAATTATTGACCGATGTCATAAACTTCACCTATGAGGAACTGACCATCATAATTTAACTGACCACTGTTATAAAACCCTGTCCATTGTTATGATCCACCGGGACAAATTGACCATTAACTGGACAAGACATCAATACATATATTGATGTGCAAGACTTTCAATTGATGTATCCATTGAGTTCTTCAATACATCTATCATTCTTTATCAAATAGTCTGTTCATTATCACATGATCTAATACATTGTCATAAGAGTCTGCCCATTGTTATAAAATTCAGCCTATTGTCATGCAGATCTTTCCATTGTATATGTCATAAATGAATTTGTCCAATCACATAAGATAATTTGTTGATTAAATGTCATATAAAATTGTCCATTATCCAAACAGACAGTGTATTGTACGTCATAAGAGATCAAATTTGTCTACTGTCATAAGATTGTTTTCCTTTGTACTTTTATTCAAGTCTACCCTTAGTCTGTCAATTTTCATTAAAGACTATGAATTCTTGTTAAATCCATGCATGCACTATCATAGGAGCATTAAATTTCATCATTATAAACCATTACTACGTCAAAATCTAGGCATTGTTTAGTCTAGCTATTTAAAGATCATATGACTCTTGTCGAGATCTTCCCACTGCCTTGAGACACTCCATTTTAAATACAGCTAATACGTGATTGTCAATATTTGGCCGAGCAAATAGATGATGCACCTTTATGTCCTCAAATACCGATATTCCCTTGTAACGTTTTGAGTTTTTGCCAAGTAAGCTGTAGTGTGACATAATCCAATGTCGGTCTGCCCTTCACGCTGATAACAGGTGCCATCTTCACATTCTATAGATTTTCAAACAGTGCACTTTTTAAAATTCAAAACACCATCTATATATCTCATGCACAGGTTTAGAAAAAAATAATCCTTTTTTAAGCTCCCAATGACAGCCATCTATGTATCACAAAAATGCATAATACTGAGCATGGGAGCAAGAAGTATATAACAAGCTTATACAAAAACGCAGACTTATAATTCATATCCCTTTGGTTGAAGTTTATAAACCATTTTTTTCTATTGGTACAGAATATCATATAAGTACAAAAAAAATCACTGATGAATACGGGTTTTCATTTAATTTTTTTTAACTATGCATTTCATGAAACTACTTTTTCATAATTTCTTTTTAACATGTAGTACACGAGAAAATATTTGCACTTGTAGGTAGCCATTGATGCTACGCATAAATGAAATGAAACTACTCTTGCAATCACTGATTAAGCAAAAAAATACTGTAAAATAAATTCTAGCTAATCAAAACCTTTTACTTGAAAAACTATTTTCTTTTAGCCAAACAAAACTTTTTACCTGAAAAACTATTTTCTTTTAGCTATGCAATATAGTAAATTACAAAATTTTGATTTTATTGCTTTTTTTCCCACGGTTTTAACACCATCACCTTGACCACATAAACCAAGAAACTATAATCAATATCAAATCATATATAATTGATTGCTTTCCATCAGAGGAAACAAAAGTATTGACGAAAGAATTTAGAAATAGAATAATGTGATACACAACTTGAAAGAAAGCACAAAACAACAAAGAAATCCATATTACTTTGATTTACAATGTGACCTTGTCAATGGAAATCCAATCAATTATCAATAAATTTTTTGATGAAAGATAGATATTTCCCACCGAGAAATAGTTCACTATATAAAATATCCTGAGGTGACTCACAACATCACTTGTTTCATTAAATTCCACACATTAGGCGAGATCTATTAAACAGAGATATCACTTTAATCTAACCAGTCTTCAAGGAAAACTTCAAAGTAAACATCATTGAAATAAATTCCAGCACATGCTGTCAAACAAAATCTTTTTTTCATTTTCTATCAAAAAACAATTTTGAAAATGTTTGCTTTGCCACCTGCTCTGAGTGACTAAAGCACCCCTGGTACTTTATGTCATACTTATCAAGTTATTTAAGGCTTCCTCGGTCACCTTAAATCCTGGAAATGCACATATACCGTCTTCATTTGCATCTTAAATGACAAAAGGAGAGGATCTTTATATGTACCAAAATAATACATAAACTCAGATATTGATCACAGATACTTTTAGATACCTGGTATACCTTCTTATATAGACAATATACCTATGTATATCAAATGATGAGAAAGACATGGATGGAATCACATTTTTTTTGGCTCTCATTTAAATAGCCAATTAGGCTTTGTTTTTCAATTTTTCAAATATTTTACTTATTTCAGTCAAATCTGCCTCTAATGACCACCAAGGGAAAGATAAATTGTCTTGATAGCAAATAAAATTCTTAAAAACAGTTTAAATTGTGTTTAAATTGACCATTTATGATGACATAAAAGTGGTCTTATGGAGGTGGTTTGCAGGTTTAAATCTTAACTCATTCACCGGTACCACTAAAGTCACATTTAGGACCTTCTAAATTAAAGACAAGACCAGTCCATTATGAAATTTCAAGGATTAATGATTTAATCAAAAACCATATTTGTCATTTATCTATATTATCTGGCTTCACATTAAGGGGAGATAATCTTGCAGTAAAATTAAGATCTGCCTATATAGCTCTATATAGCAGAAGCCTTCAGGACATACAAAGCATTTGCTCTATTCGTAGTAGGGCTGCCGCGATACGGCAGAAGCGTACCACGATATATTGTGATACACAACAACTGTATTGTGATATGTATTGCAATATTTTGACCATAACATATGTGGTGTCTATTTTGTATATATTCCATAATAAAATCACCCTTTACATGATACAAACATACAGTGCTATGTTATGTAGTTTTACATCGATTTGAACCGTGTTGTTGAGTAACAGAAATGTTCAAATGTGAGGTTCTTGTTTTAAAAAATACGAGTCTGTTTGTGAAAATGCTAGGCTACAGACGATCGTAACCTAATAATGCAATAACTAAACATGATAGTTTACACTTTTGAACCTAAATAATGAACAAATTTAAGAACAATTGTCCTGGCAAAATACGCTTACGATCGTGATTAAACTTCAAAGGGCTGATCGGCTTGCAGTGTTGTTTTGACACGTGTAGGAATTCGAAAATGGCGGCGGACGATGAAGCCTGAAATAGCTGGCAAAATCCTTGCAGCCATGTATTCACTGGGCCTTAAATGTGTTAAGAGAATTATATATTCCGGTATTGTTGATTGATGGAGCAAATCAGCTTGATAATATTTCAGAAACTAGCCTAATGTCATATAGTTTATATTCAACGTCATGCAAATGTTTGAATCATTTGAACATAATACAGGTTAGTTACAAACATTTGACCGACATCTGAATCGAATGAAAACGAAAGGGATACCCACATGGCTTCATATTATCGGAAAGGAAAACAAATACAACTTCCTGGTTTTGTTTTTATGACAGGACTTTTTAATTATATCAGTTTAATGAAATTATGATACCAGGAAAATATATCTAAAAAACCGATACAGGTAGACTGTATCGCAGTACAATATTTTTTGGTGGTGCATTGCAATACCCCAATATACCGGTGAACTGCGGCAGCCCTAATTCGTAGGTTGGTATAAACATGCACGATTAACCTTTGACCTTACATCCTAGCCTGTTCACCTGTAAATTCACCCAAACAAGCTCTCAGCCAATCAATAAGTATCAATAATTGATGAGTCAAGAGTCAACAAGGGCATTGTGGCAACGAGGCTTTGTATTTAAACTCTGCAACAATTGGTATTCTTTTCGTTTTAACGTACGTACGTCACAAATGTTGATTCAAACAATTGTAAATATTTAAAATCATCAATTACCACGCCAGATCTATTTCTGACACAGGATGTATATATAACAGGATGTGTATTGGTGTATACAAATCCTTATGTATAAATCAACATCTCCTATTGTTTTCCTAGCCATTGTTATCATTTTCACACATTGACTGCTACAGAGTAGTTCAACAGTTACAGAATTGAAGCAATTGTGACACATAAAATCTAAAGTATTTTGTGATGTTAACCCATAGAAATAAAAGTATTTTGTGATGTTAACCCATAGAAATAAAAGTATTTTGTGATGTTAACCCATAGAAATAAAAGTATTTTGTGATGTTAACCCATAGAAATAAAAGTATTTTTTGATGGTGCCATTTTATGGCATGATTTATTCATTATTTAATGGTATACATTCCATGGCATTGAAATGTGTTTATACATGAATAAAATAGCTGTACATGTGCAGCCATGTTGTGTATAATATACATTTGTTTACTGAAATGTCTTGCAGCTATATCTATGAGGTTTTATTTCCTATTATACATGAAATACTATTGTAGTTTATCTATCCAATCAAAAGGATTCACCTTGGGTTTTCCAGTTTCTTCCTACACTATATAACTCTCACAGGCTTCCATCAGACCAATGAACGTGATACCATATAAATCTGGTGTCATTTGCAATACCTTAAGGAAAAAGAGATCCCAGAGGGATCTTGACACCCACCATAGAATGGTTTATGTCAGTTAAAAGAAAGAAGGATTTTTTCTTTGCTTTTCCCTGCCAATATTCAATATGGCCTTAATTACACTGGTTGTGATTGATTTTTTCAAAATGGGTATGTTAATTTATGGACCAACCAGACCAACAAATTCAATTTGAGAAAGACCTCTATAGTACTTCAGAAAAAGTGAAAATTTGAAACTTCAATTGCCAAATTCCCAACATGGGCATCCAACATCAAGGGTTTAAAAGTAACATATGTATACAAGATATTTCAGGAAGACCCCTTCAATAGTTTCTGAGATTTTGCGATCAACTTTAATGGTCAAAATCAAAGAAGTCTACCTTTCCATCACAACTAGGTACCAAGGGGATATTTGAGACAACAAGAATGGTTCATGGGAAACAGGCAGAAACAGATTAAAACAGCCAAACATCTAATAATACAATTATGTAGTTGCAGTAAAATTCACTTTTGCCATTAACAGTTGCAACATTACCCCAATTACAAAGATTTTCTTCAATGTATTTTTGAGAACAGGTAATGGGTATACATGGTTTTATATAACCTGTCAGCTACCTGCATACATTGATATGTACTTTAAAATGTCTTGGGTTACTCTAGCAAATATTTATTTGAAGTGTTTGGAAGCTTGTAAACTTGAACAATTTATCAGAAATGAATTTAGAATAACCAGTTACCTTCAGATCTCTTTGTACATTCTTGATGTCAACATTTTTTTCTTTCTACCATTCAACAAGCCCGTAATCTGTATATCTTTGATGTCAAATTGATTTCTTATAATCTAACATTCTTGTCACTACTGAATCAATTTGTAAGTTCTAATATGACAAGCCGGCCAATACAGAATCATGAATTAAGGATCACTGTTTACTTCATACTTAAGCGCTTGCCCAAACTTCCGGACAATTGTCAAAGTTATGCAAGGTTAAGAGTACTTTACATTTAAAAGCAGACGACACCAAGTACTTGAGTGATGTATATAAGGCTACTATTTACTGCTACTGTACAGTTGCTAATATCAGATTTAATTTTGCATAATTTCCAGATTCCTCCAAAGTTGCAATTTCATACCTCACAAGCAAATGTTACAAAGATAATTCACGAATAAATCCCTTTTTTCTTGTACTGCTTGCCCATTTAACTTTAAACCACCGTCATCTTGTTCTGTCAATATATATAACTGTTATATAGACATTGATATATAGTTCAAGTAATGTTGCAATTCAAACATTTGGTGTGAAGATTGATTAAGTCAAATGAAAAGGTCTTCAATCTACGAGAGTTCAAAGTACATTTTACCTATATCTCACATACTGGTCTAGATTAGGATCATGCTAGCGGTCTCAATATACAAGGAAATGAGATTCCTTAAGATTACCCAGGAAAAATCAGCTGAACCTTTAAACCCCACATCTGATAAGAGAATCAAGCCTAGGTTATTACAATGGTAGACCCTGTGTTGCTGGTCCCCACCAAACACCAACATATGCTATTCCATGTTCAAAGGTAAATAAATAAATCTATCAAGTCAAATTAAAGTCACCAGTACATGTGCTCTTGTTTACTTTCCAATCCAGGTTGTCTTCAGTCAAGCAGTTGTCCTACCCTCAGATCTCAAACTAATATTTATTGACATCCATGTTGGCCAAGATTGAAATCCCTCAAGACCAACAACAAACATGCTCATATGAATAGTGTACATATTTACATGTCAAGATCATTTTCTTCAAAACTTATAACTGTCTCAACAGTTTTAGTGATTGTACAAATTCAACAGTACTCAGAGAAAAAACATCAACCTACTGCCAAAACCATTTAACTACAGAGTGAAAACTATGAAAACCGTGTAGAAAGTTTCTCTATTTGATTTCTTTTGCAAATTGACTAGGCCCTAATATTAGTCTAAATTTGGTCCTATTAAGTGCACTTTCATTTCTTTAATTTTTTAGTCGCCCTGGGCATGAGAGCTTATTGGGTCGAATATGATAATTTCTGCAGGTATGCAGCTACGATACAGGTGTTCATATTGACTATGTAATAATTTGTCACCATATTAATGATAATGTCAATACTTATCAAACTGAATGTTACCACTAAAACAACCTTCTTTAGACCTTTATTACAGAACAATGATTCAGATCAAACATTTAATATTTCTGGGAAGAAAACTCCAAGGCCTTAAAGATAAGGAAATGAGGTCATACAATATATCAGAACATCGTTAGTCAAAAAACTGTGTTTATCTTGACCTTCATCGATTGTTCTACATTATCACTGTGTTTATCTTGACCTTCATCGATTGTTCTACATTGTCAGACGTGTGACATTACTGATATATTTATAGACACCTTCTGTTTTATGATATGCAAACTGCATGTTCCATATATTGACATGTTTCCTATGGCTACACAATATAAACAACAAATAAAGAGAATCACCTTGTTTAATAATATATTTAATGTGCTTCAATAATGCAGGTCCAATGAACACGCTTCATTATAAACATTTATAGCAAGGAAACATATTTGAACTCATTAACCCCTGAAGACAGATTTGGACTCTTCCCATTCAAAGTCTGGCACAGTCCATTACAAATTTTCAGGGGTGAATGAGTTGATTACTTTTCTTCATCGTTAAGTCTGTAACCTTCAAAGGCTCCAATAAACACTAATATTTTATAGCTCTGCAGCAGTGTTTATATGCACCGAATGCAATAAAATGGTGTTTTATCTGTATTACTTTTGTAATTAGACATTGCTGGTGTGTTACCCAATCCCTAATCTTTCACCTAAACTACTAGTTATAACTGAATCCACATTGGAATAGTGAAACAGTTCAGAACATATGTAATTCAAAAGATTTTAATGTGATCAAATGTGATCATTTTAAAGTTCACAGTTACTTGATTTTGCATTTTTATGCCAGATGACTTTTTTCACGGATGATTTAATTTTGCAATCAAGACCTCTTTATCTGTGTTTGTAAAATTTTCGCGGCAATATATTTCGCAATTTCTTATCGCCCGTGAACTACGCAAAATTTAATTGCACACAAAAATAGATTTGTTTACAGTAGATAGAATGAGGAGGGCAAGAAACTTATTTTGAAAACCACTTGCCCGAATTTAAAATTTAAGTCTAATTTTACCCAAAACAGGTAATTAACATTAAAACCGGGCAAGTTTGTCCAATTCCACTTGCCCGGGAGCATATTTTACTGGTCTCGGGCCATCGGACCTGGGATATTTCTTGCCCTGATGAGTAAGAGTCCATTTAATGATTCTATGATCATTCAAAAATATTAAATACACAGTATTTGATCATTGACATCTGAATAAAATTCAGTATACAAAGATATATGCTTTAATGGCACACTTAGCAGTTTTAATTGCTAACATAAACTTAAAACTAAGATGTCCTTCACCAGCAAAATTGATTCATTACATTAGTCTTAACTCAGCCAACCCTTCAGTCACATTTGAACTCTTCCAATCAAGAGAATGGGACAGTCCGTTATAAAATTGTAGGGGTGAATGCATTAATGATCCCATTAAGATAAGCCAATAAGACTTGGTGTTTATACAGCTTGATGAATGCCATTATCTGAAGGATCATATACATGTTCACACCCCTTTATAACAAGAGATATGATGGTTATTGTTCTGACCATATCTATAATGTAAGAGACCATACTTGTCAACGTCTTGTTGGAATTCATTGTCAATGTACAGTTTGACTCTAAACCCTTTATAATCTTTTTGTTAAACTTCTCATCATTATAAATATATTAGTTTAACTAAACAATCCACAATTAAAATGTGAGTAATATATAGCTAGGAAGCAGTCAAACTTAATGATAAAAACCATCAGAATTTAAGGAGGAGTGAATTCTCGTGTAACTTCAATAACAAACAGTGGATTTCCGCAAAAGATATATCGTCTCATTGGCAGCAGTATATCGGTGTTATCACACACATTAATTTTGGCATAGGATTGGTTTAAAAGGACTTTTGTCTGGCGTAGGTCAGTGTAGATTATACACCAGATAACAGAGCTTCTTACTTCCTGGTGCAGAATAAATTATTCAAAGCACCAGTGCACAATGTAATCTGTGGACAAATTTGGCAATGGCTTAAACCATGTATACGTGTTGATTAACAGTCAACAATGAGGCAAAAAACTGACACTCCTTTACAATACAACCTTCAAACAACCTCGTGTCATGGAGCTTCTTCGTTATTGAAGCAACATTAACTGTAAAATTTTAAGTTAAATCTTATTAGTCTAACCTGATTATTAAGTCACATATTTCCCAAAATAAGTATCCATCCTTGAAAATAAGCATCCTCCAAGAGCAATTTACTGCTTTATTAAACAGTCCATGCATGATATATAACAAAAACATTTTTAATTAAGGAAAATAATTCAATATGAAGAAATTTCATTAAATTTCAAAAAGATTTAAGGAGTGTACAAGCTTAAGGTATAATTGGAAAAAGATCAATTTACATGGGATAAAATTATGCAAAATATATAAATTTTCATAAAAATTCACTGATTTGCCAAATAATCTAAAGGCCTACATATCCAATAACATCTTCATGAACTTATTTTGATATAGAAATCATAAAACTTAGTAGCCGCAAAAAAAAAAGTAAAATAATAAATAATAATTCAAAGAATTGGAAAACAGGTGATACCAAAAGAAATGAAGTGAAAATACAAGATTTGACATGCTAGGTCTGAAAAAATCTTGGTAACACAAGACATCTTTTTAATTACAATTTACAATTCTACTTTGTATTTGGATAAATCAAAATTGTACTTTTATGAATTTCAATATTTAACTACAATTTTTCCTGCTTATGCAAGGTATAGAAAATGAGATCAAAGGTTACAATTTCAATGTTTTATAAATAATTTCCTTTAACAGTCGCACCTTTCCTATGTAAATATTTAAATTACCCATTTAGACTGTTTTCACAACACTGAAACAGTATTTTTGTTTGAGGTACTAAAGATCAATCACAAAGTCATAGGTAAAGTACAGGATTCTGTGTCTTTAACTGTGGTTAGACAATATTTATTTACTCCACCGTCACCTCTCAGTAAACATTTAAACAACATATTTATAACAGCTTTTGTCTACTCTAAATCAAATTTCAGGTGTACATGTTGAAAAGTCATGCATGACCTTAACTGAAAACTTCATTGTAAAAAGAAAGTGTGGTTTATTATATTATGTACTTATAAGTTGGTGAAAGATCTCTTCGTGAATAAAATATCTCTACTTGTGTTAAGTCCAATACTTGTGATGAACTTAAGTTAATGAAAAGGATGTAAAATCTATGTGATATTCCTTCTTCTAAATTTTCAAATTACTTATCAAACAATTTTCAGGCAGACCTTCTGACTGACCAATCTGCTGTTTAAAGATTTTCAAATTAACCAATTAAATTAAAACAGATCTTCTGACTGACCAATCAGCTTTTAAGAAGACTTTCAAACCAACTAATCATTATTCGGCAGACCTTCAGACTGACCAATCATCTGTTTATAAATAACCGGGTAAAAGATTTTCAAACCACCCAATCAAATAAAAACTGATCTTCTGAATGACCAATCAGCTTTTAAGAAACTTTCAAACCAACCAATCATTTTCAGGCAGACATTCAGACTGACCAATCAACTTTTTAAAATACTCTCAAACCATCCAATCAAATTAAAACAGATCTTCTGACTGACCATTCAGCTTTTAAAAAGGTTTTTAAACAACCAATAATTTCTGACTAGATCTTGAGACTGACCAATCAATCTAGCCACTGTCTTCTATTATCATTATACTTACTTTGTCAGCAATAAAATTAAATTTTGGACTTGATGGACTATTTGGCTTTACGCCAATACCTAATGAGAACATAAATCTACCATCCATTGTAGCAGTACAGTAAAGAACGCCCCACCTATCGCACAAACAGTGCAGGAAGGCCATTCCAACTACACATGCTAATAGCCTTACTATTACAGAACGATATATGAATAACATTACCTGAGGGCTATTCAACTTAAAATCTTAAGATACGTCAAATTGTAACTTGATGTAATTTACCGTTGATGTATTTGTATTCAACAAACAAATCTGATGTGTAAAGATTTCAACAGTGCATTTAAAAAAATGAAAATTAATCGTCAAATACTTCGGCCTTTGATAACAGGACACCCAAGACCTTTGGTCCAAATTTTGTATCGTGCATTCAACTCCTATCACGTTAGTTAAATAGGTGAAAATGCAAAATCTCTGATGAAATGATGAATTGTTCACGCATTAAATAAAATTGGAAAACCTAAATTTGATATCAGAGATACCAAATGCAACATATTATCAATAATTTGTATTTTAAGCCCATAAATTGATTTTAAATTGTCAAAGTTTGCTTTTGAACTGTTAAAAACCTATCTGAGCAATTTATAATGATGAACTTTTATATATTCTGTAAATCAATTATTTTTGTTATACTGTCAAAAACGTATATATTTAGTAAATAAATTATTTTTATTATTTTCAATTTTAGGATTTGACAGGCACTTTGTAAAATCCATTAAGCAAGAATTGATCCCTAAAAGCCTACCTAAATCTATTTCCCCTATATAGACATTTGTTGTGATGTAATTCCTTTGTTAAATGTGTCCTGTTGGTGCCTATAAATGTATCCCATAAAAGCCTAACTGACTTGCCACAAGTCAAGCCTACAATTTCAATGTCAATTAAATACACATTTTCTGACAGGCGGCCTTTACAATATTTAGTGTTCAAAAAGTTTTTTATCAAAAGTGATTTAACATTTTTTTATACAGAAAAAACTTTATAAAAAAAAATGTTCTAAAACTTGAATCAATAAATGACAAATGCTGCAAACATTTATTTTCAGTGCATTTCGATTAAGTATCATTAATTTAATATTACTAATGCGTTTGATGACTTTGATTATCTAATATTTCAGACCAACCAATTGCAAGGTAATAGTGATTTAAGAGCCTCGTTAAGTTGTGAAATAATTGGCAATGCCACCAAATGTTATAAAGCTCATACTTAAAATGAGCATTAAGCAACATCGGATAATTGCCTTGTCAATAAGTTTTTATATATATAGTCTTCGTCGAAGGTTAAACCTTGGACAGTCTTAAATATATAAAGATACACATCTAAATTTACGTATTTTGAGCACAATGGTTGTCCATTAGGAAGGGTTTTAAGCATAACCTATATAAATCTATGCCAAAAAGCAAATACCAATTTTCAAAATTTAAACAAGGATCTTTTCCATAAACAATATAAGCCCGATCCACTGACTTAGGCTAACACTTTCCGTCATTATTTTCTGTTTAATTTATCCAGTCCAGTAAGCAGTGACTAACATTGAGGCCAAATATTTTTTAATGGATGTAATTGTCTGCTCATAATGTTATTTTAGCGTATTTGAGAATATGGAATGGTGGTCCTATTTAAAACTTGACCTACTATACTCACAAATAAATCTCATTCCAATTTGAATGGTCAGCTGGCTAATTGACAGGTTTCAGTTCAAGTGTACCATTAAACCATAGTCAAATTGGCCTGTTTATATATAATATTCCGGAAAAAAACCCAAGTCAAGATAAAAATTACATAAATTTCTTTTGAATTTAGCAGTGACTAAAGATAAATCAATGAATTAACATCAAATGATGTTGAAACTTGACTCTAATTTTACGCAAAGATTTTACATCTTTATATTTAAAATTTGAAATCTAGATCAGGCCTCGATTTTCTGAGACAAATTTCAGTCAATTGTTTCCACATAAGTTACACAAGAAAAAATTTTTTTGACTCAAGTCTGCACTTTAGTTTTGAGCAATCGGGTCCAGGCCAAAAAATGTTGAAACAAAGAAAGAAACTAACTTAACTAAAAACTTAAAGGTACCTCTTCTATAACTTTGTCATTTTATTCTTACTAAGTCTGTTTTTCGTCATTTTATTCTTACTAAGTCTGTTTTTCATTAAGTTTGTTTCGAGAAATCAGAATCTAATCAAGGACTTCACTATGCTAGTGATCAAGCAGTAAAATACAATGTAAATAGATATTTTCTGCTAAGGCTATGTGAATCAAGAAGAAATCCTGTAACATTTGACCAATTTCATGTTGTTTCAGATTTTTATTTTAGACTCAAGTCTTTGAGAATCTTTGTGACAGAAAACCATAAAGGTTCCAAAACATATGACAGCCATCGAGTGAATGGCACCAAAAGTGCACTCCCTACAAACATATAACTTAAAATTGGAAATTAAAAGATATATTCTTTTACCCATAAACACCTAATAGCTATACCATCTATATATAATAATTGTCGATATCAAAGTTAATAAATACCAAAAGCATTCCCTTTAAGATAGCTGAAACTTTTTTACCCAAAACACCTTCAAAACATTTTACCACAATATAAGACATTAGTTTTCTGGGTTTTTTCCCTACATACTTCTGAAAAGGATACAACTTCAAACAAAATCTTGAATAAACAGTTGGCGTTTTAATTTACCCTGCATGCCTGTGGGTTACTCAAGTTAACAGATAAGCTTGGTATAAATCATACCATTAATGCTATAGAGCAAAGTGTTAAACATTTCATTTTTATTGGAGGCATGTAAATGTGCACAGATGTTTCAGATCAAATTGATATTTGGAAAAGGATAAGAGAGATTTAACATGGCAATGCATGTGGTATATAAATCAAGGATAAGAGAGATTTAACATGGCAATGCATGTAGTATATAAATCAATGATAAGAGATATTTAACATGGCAATGCATGTGGTATATAAATCAAGGATAAGAGAGATTTAACATGGCAATGCATGTGGTATATAAATCAAGGATAAGAGAGATTTAACATGGCAATGCATGTGGTATATAAATCAAGGATAAGAGAGATTTAACATGGCAATGCATGTGGTATATAAATCAAGGATAAGAGAGATTAACATGGCAATGCATGTAGTATGTAAAATCAATGATAAGAGAGATTTAACATGGCAATGCATGTGGTATATAAATCAAGGATAAGAGAGATTTAACATGGCAATGCATGTGGTATATAAATCAAGGATAAGAGAGATTTAACATGGCAATGCATGTGGTATATAAATCAAGGATAAGAGAGATTAACATGGCAATGCATGTGGTATATAAATCAAGGATAAGAGAGATTTAACATGGCAATGCATGTAGTATGTAAATCAAGGGTAAGAGAGATTTAACATGGCAATGCATGTAGTATATAAATCAAGGATAAGAGAGATTTAACATGGCAATGCATGTGGTATATAAATCAAGGATAAGAGAGATTTAACATGGCAATGCATGTGGTATATAAATCAAGGATAAGAGAGATTTAACATGGCAATGCATGTGGTATATAAATCAAGGATAAGAGAGATTTAACATGGCAATGCATGTGGTATATAAATCAAGGATAAGAGATATTTAACATGGCAATGCATGTGGTATATAAATCAATGATAAGAGAGATTTAACATGGCAATGCATGTGGTATATAAATCAAGGATAAGAGAGATTTAACATGGCAATGCATGTAGCATATAAATCAAGGATAAGAGAGATTTAACATGGCAATGCATGTGGTATATATATCAAGGATAAGAGAGATTTAACATGACAATTCATGTGGTATATAAATCAAGGATAAGAGAGATTTAACATGGCAATGCATGTGGTATATAAATCAAGGATAAGAGAGATTTAACATGGCAATGCATGTGGTATATAAATCAATGATAAGAGAGATTTAACATGGCAATGCATGTGGTATATAAATCAAGGATAAGAGAGATTTAACATGGCAATGCATGTAGTATATAAATCAAGGATAAGAGAGATTTAACATGGCAATGCATGTGGTATATATATCAAGGATAAGAGAGATTTAACATGACAATGCATGTGGTATATAAATCAAGGATAAGAGAGATTTAACATGGCAATGCATGTGGTATATAAATCAAGGATAAGAGAGATTTAACATGGCAATGCATGTGGTATATAAATCTAGAATAAGAGAGACTTAACATGGCTATAACTATGCATATGGTTTATAAATAAAACTTGTTTTAGTATGATTACTGCCTAGCTTATGATTATATGTCACATTTAGTTCCTTATATATCGTAAAACTTGTCCAAACCGGCCCTTGTATAATCCAGACCCCTGTCTAGTCTGACACTAATTGTTTGTATTTTTGTTCTTAAATTGTGATAATAAAGACCTTTATAATCCAGAAGCCTGACTATACTGACCAAATATGCTGGTTTTAGTGACATTCTGTTAATATAAGTAAAAAGGTTATACAGTATATCAAACACAAAAAAAGGTAATTTCAGCTGGGAGGAATATCAATATATCATACCATTTAGCCTAAAAAAATGGCAATTTTTAATCACTTTTCAAAAATAATCAGGCACTCTGTTCAATAAATAATACCAATTAAGCTATGAATCAATCTCTGACATTAGTTTTTCCATTGCTAAATCATGTCTACCAGTATAATTATAAACATGGACAATAAAGTTTATTGGTGATCATAAACTTTTGCAGAATAAAATTCAAACCAAAATTACGTTGCCAAATTGATTTTTCTTTTGTTGTTGCGAAAAATAATAATGAAATTATTTTTTTCTTACAAACTAATTGCTTATGATAGGTTTCTATTTACTTGTGGTTAGTTTGTGTCAATTATCTGTTTCAACCCGCCCTAAGCTTTGAATTTGAATATCAACTCTCTATCAATCGTATTAGTAACAAACGTTTCATTAGTATCTATTCAACAAATAACAAGTTGTCTATGGTTAACATACCTGTCAGATTTTCATATTCACATAATCAATACATCTAAAAGTATACATTCTCCATTGTGATTCTCTTGTGCACATTTATGGACAACTGATTAAAAGGACCCATTTTATGATGTATGTTAATATCTATCATTTGATCACTTTTATTATGATTGTTGTTGATTAAATTGAAGGGAAACTATTCATTTATTGTTTTCATAACCCCCAAACATCAATAATTTACACTTAAACATCATGTTCCAACTTCCTACTTTGTCTATGGGGGAAATGACCTTTATATGACCTCTGCAGTCTGTATGGATCTTCAGTGTAATTAATCACATATAGTCTATATAGCAACATTAATAGTGGGAAACATTTGAAGAATAAGGGAAGACCTTGGAATGACCTCTGTATGACATGGACATTAGAAATGACCTTAGAATGACCTCTGTATAAAATGGCCATGAGAAATGACCTTGGAATGACCTCTGTATGAAATTTCCATGAGAAATGATCTTGGAATGACCTCTGTATGCAATGCTCATGAGAAATGACCTTGGAATGACCTCTGTATGACATTGACATGAGAAATGACCTTGGAATGGCCTCTGTATGAAATGGCTATGAGTAATGAACTTGGAATGACCTCTGTATAAACTGGGGCATAAGGAATGACCTTGACATAACCTCTGTATGACATGGACATGAGCCTTGGAATGAACTCTGTATGAAATGGACATGAATTAATAACCTTGGGATGACCTCTATATAAAATGGGCACGAGAAATGACTAGGAATAACAAGGAATAACTTTAAAATGATCTGCATACACATGTATGACACTACAATCAGGAATGAATTTGGAGGTTGAAATCCTTCTTATTTAAGAACTGATATCATCTCTGAACATCTTAAAAATTTGTTTGAACTTATGGTATGACTTATGGTTTATAGTACATGTATATATATTGATAAGATGGATATAAGTAAAATGTCCGACTCAGATTTGGCTGAAATTTACAGTGTGACAGATAGCCTTGATTTACAACTGTTAACTGTCTCCTCCATATACAAGTATAACTAATTCAAAGGTCACAGGTGTAGAAATGCTTTAATTATAATTCTAAACTGTTCAAAACCCTAATTTTCCTGCTTAAGAAATTAAATCTAATTAAACCAATAAAACCTACAAATGTCCTTATTTTACAATCTGGAATATTATCAAACAGTGTCAGTTCGTTAAAAACTCCAAGACTATGGCCCAAAATCAACAAATACATGGTAGTTGATTCAATGTCAAGAGAGATCAGGTTTAAAAATGGAGACAATATTTAAGACCAACCAGAGACATAATTAACCCAAGTCATGCAACGATACAAAAATTTTTAATCTAGCTAGGTACAAAATTTCCAAGCACACCTAGGTTTAATGTACTATTTAAATGGTGTTAAAGTATGTTACTCGTTGAAAATTCTCTGAAACGCTATAAAGTGTGCGGTACTTAAAATATAAATACTAAAGACAACAAGCCTTCCGGCTAAGCTATTTCACAATCCACTGAAAGTCCATGTCTCTATATATCATACATATTATATTCCCACGTTCTGTACTTTTCTTATATGTAGATAAGATATATTCACCTCTTTCTATATTAAAAAAAAAATAAAAAATGTTCACCTGACATTAATACAGTATGTTGACATTTTAGATTACTTTTATAATGCTGTAAAGACAAAGACCTATAATGTTAATATTGCAATTGGCCAACAAACTTGCATCAGTAAGTTAGGTAACATTGAGATACAAGTTAAGTAAGTAACACTGTAATACAAGTTAGGTAACATTGAGATACACGTTAAGTAACACTGAGATACAAGTTAAGTAACACTGAGATACAAGTTAAGTAACACTGAGATACAAGTTAAGTAAATGAGATACAAGTTAAGTAACACTGAAATACAAGTTAGGTAACATTGAGATACAAGTTAAGTAACACTGAGATACAAGTTAAGTAACACTGAGATACAAGTTAAGTAACACTGAGATACAAGTTAAGTAAGATTGAGATACAAGTTAAGTAACACTGAGATACAAGTTAAGTAACACTGAGATACAAGTTAAGTAACACTGAGATACAAGTTAAGTAAGATTGAGATACAAGTTAAGTAACACTGAGATACAAGTTAAGTAACATTGAGATACAAGTTAAGTAACACTGAGATACAAGTTAAGTAACACTGAGATACAAGTTAAGTAACACTGAGATACAAGTTAAGTAACACTGAGATACAAGTTAAGTAACATTGAGGAACAAGTTAAGTAACACCGAGATACAAGTTAAGTAAGTTTGAGATACAAGTTAAGTAACACTGAGAAAAAAGGTAAGCAAGATTGAGATACAAGTTCAGTAACATTGAGTTAAAAGTTACATAACATTTTATTCAAACTTTAATACACTGAGATACAAGTTAAGTAACACTGAGATACAAGTTAAGTAACACTGAGATACAAGTTTGAGATACAAGTTAAGTAACACTGAGATACAAGTTAAGTAACATTGAGGAACAAGTTAAGTAACACCGAGATACAAGTTAAGTAAGTTTGAGATACAAGTTATATAACACTGAGATACAAGTTAAGTAACACTGAGATACAAGTTAAGTAACACTGAGATGCAAGTTAAGTAAGATTGAGATACAAGTTAAGTAACACTGAGATACAAGTTAAGTAACATTGAGGAACAAGTTAAGTAACACCGAGATACAAGTTAAGTAAGTTTGAGATACAAGTTAAGTAACACTGAGAAAAAAGGTAAGCAAGATTGAGATACAAGTTCAGTAACATTGAGTTAAAAGTTACATAACATTTTATTCAAACTTTAATATAACTGTAAATAGTTGTTGCACTTTTAGATAACTTTAATATACCATCTGTAGAAATAAATTTAATTACACATTTATAAAAGGATCCTTTAATTAAAAACTTGTCGATTGAATCTTACATCAGTTAGAATTTATCTTTAGAGTTACTTTAATCATTTTCAACATTAATGTTATCCACTAGGATGTATTCATGTACCATGAAACTCTAAACAGGTGTTTATTTATATACACAAGTGTAAGTCTTACAGGAAAACAAAGGGATTAAGCCAAAATTGGAGAGTTAAAACTATGTAAAGCTTCAAAGTGGCGCTTTCTTTGAGAATAAAGGTGAAATAACCTACAAATATGTAATTTTCCACTAAAAACACAATCTAACAGATTCAGTTTTTTTCCCTGAGAATATCTCTTTTATTGAATGTATATATATATATATATATATATATATATATATAATCAGGGCTAATTGCTATTGATGTCTTATCTTGTTTACTGTCAAATATTCTGAAGTAATTTTCACACATGATTGACTTTCCTTGTCAATAACAAAAAAAAATGTAAATTGAGACTAACAGCTTTGCCATACCATGTACAAATTTAAAAAAGAAAGAAAAAAGAAGCAAAACAGCAAAATCATTGTAACTTAACATTGTGTTTAACATCTAGCTGAAAACTTCAAGGAAAATATTAATATGGGCATGAGGAATTTTAAAGGCAATTGGCAACAGGTAATTACATGTCCAAGCCCTGATTTCCCAAAGTTTTTCACAGCTTCGCACACCATAAACAGTTTCATTTAATATATTTTTTATCTGAGTCTTGTGTAACAGCCAGACTTTCAAACCACTTGCCCAATGAATACCCCTCCCCAATACCTATTCCACCATCACCTGACCAATAACTAATCCGAAAAGGAAAATTCTACATATATACAGAATATATATATTGTGCAATGATTGAGTATATACCAGGAGTAAACTCCTTGATATAATCTTGTTCAAAGTGTCACGTTGGAGCACCAGTCCTTTAACAATACCGTATTGTAACACCTGTGTTAAAATCTGATAATCCTATGTTTATAACATTGAACACATGGGTCTAGAGACATTTCTAGAACCGAAAATCTATTTATAAACTCAAACATCAACACAGGCTTAATATTAATCTATGAATGGAATAATTGGCTAAAATAGAACAATGGGGGTTTAATTTGGATAAATAACAGGACATGCATGAATAGACTACGCCACAAATCTAATCATATGCTGGTCAAAATATAAAACAGTTCTTTAAGATTGAATAACACTTTAGTCATACGATCGATATAATGACTAATTTTAGTTCTACATTCCAGATTGTTTCCTTTGTTTCTATAAAAATCTCTTTTTAAGTTCCCCATTCTGAAACACATCCCCATTCCCCATTCTGAAACACATCTCATGTTTCTATATAAATCTTCAACCAACTTACCCAGGTTTGGACAGGTTGACAGCGAAAGCTTAAGTCTCTACATACGGTGGTATCTGTTGACAGCGAAAGCTTAAGTCTCTAGCTAATCTACTACGGTGGTATCTGTTGACAGCGAAAGCTTAAGTCTCTACATACGGTGGTATCTGATTGACAGCGAAAGCTTAAGTCTCTACATACGGTGGTATCTGGTTGACAGCGAAAGCTTAAGTCTCTACATACGGTGGTATCTGGTTGACAGCGAAAGCTTAAGTCTCTACATACGGTGGTATCTGGTTGACAGCGAAAGCTTAAGTCTCTACATACGGTGGTATCTGGTTGACAGCGAAAGCTTAAGTCTCTACATACGGTGGTATCTGGTTGACAGCGAAAGCTTAAGTCTCTACATACGGTGGTATCTGGTTGACAGCGAAAGCTTAAGTCTCTACATACGGTGGTATCTGGTTGACAGCGAAAGCTTAAGTCTCTACATACGGTGGTATCTGGTTGACAGCGAAAGCTTAAGTCTCTACATACGGTGGTATCTGGTTGACAGCGAAAGCTTAAGTCTCTACATACGGTGGTATCTGGTTGACAGCGAAAGCTTAAGTCTCTACATACGGTGGTATCTGGTTGACAGCGAAAGCTTAAGTCTCTACATACGGTGGTATCTGGTTGATTTTGGCCCTTGATAGTCAATCAATTTTACTTTATTACATAATATCTATCATTACAGTAATACTAGTTGAGTTTACAAGCAAATGCAAGTGTGCTTTTCTTTAGAACAAAAATTACAAAACTATATATCTTTCAGGAGGAGGTGATGATTCATATACGACAGACTTTTAACCATAATGTTCTCCTGAATTATGCATCACATTTAAAAATCTGCCATTCCATATTCCATCTGTCCAGTAACAAAACTACTGGTTATTCAACAAGGTGGATAAGATTTCAGCTTAGATTAAAGATGCTCCACCGCCGACAGAGCATAAATGATATTAATCACTTGAACAATAATTGGTGTTTAATCGTGTAAATATATGTTTAATTAACACAAAAAATAATATAAAATAATTTATTTTGCCCTTAGTACATGCGCAATCAGTACTTAATTCCATATAGGATATAGTGCCACGGAATTTTTTCGGGATGCAATTAATTATTTTTTGTAACTTTAACTTGAAGTAAAATTAGAAGCTCAAACTTTTCGATGGTGGTAATGGTGTAAAGTAAGTAACATTTGTAACTGAAGAAAAATACTAAATCGTCTGCTCGTGTTTTTGAAAGTGAAAAAATACCATTTGTCAGCGGTGGAGCATCTTTATAATCGTGTTTAACTCACTCACCCCTGGAGATGTATTTGAACTCTTCTAATTCAAATGATGGGATAGTTCATTGTGAACTTTCAGGGGTGAATCAAAAAGTAAATTGTTTTTACTGACAGCTATGGCAATTTAGGATGTGACAACTTCTGACAGAAACCAAAGACCCAGAGAAAAACCTCCGACCCATGCACATATGCAATCAGTTTTCAGCAACAGCCCCATATGGTAGATTTAGTCTCTATAAGCCTGTCAGCGTCACATCACAGTGTGAAAAACTACAAATAGTATTTGTGTGATAAAAGCCTAGAAATAGGTTGAGTTATGTAGGGGTTAAACCAGTAATTATTCAACTAGGCAACAACTGTGATATACTTCTTTTTATTGATTTTTTCTTCATACTTCAATAGATTCGTGTTCCTATTGCAATTTTTTTTTACTTCTGTTCTAAGTTTCAATCCTATAAATAGCAAAGGAAAGAAAAACATTTCAAAATAACCTATATTTCCTTTAAAGTGTGATTAAAACATAAGTTTTCTTCCAGCATCAAAGTTTCAGTCATTTTTTTCAGAAATGAAGAAAACTTTATAGATTCATACCAAATACAGGGTACATCCCTTTTTAACTCTCATATTAAGAGTCTAGCTACCTTAGCTCCATACATTCTGATTACTATAAAGTTACAATTTTCCAACATTAGTAATAAGGCCCTCATACTTCCCATCTAAAACATTCTAAATCTGATTTCTACAGCAGCACTACCAGACATCTATATGATAATCTGATGTTATTGAAATCAGAAGGTAAAATGGCCATTTTCTGGGAGGTTAATACATTGCGATAGAGGCATAAAGATCATATAAATGTTTGAAGTAGCGTCATCCGGAAAACCTACATGAATTTCAACAAAAAAAGGCTTTCACGAACCTCAATATCAACTGCCTTATAAAATTTGATAGCTATCAGTTGGTCATTTATTGAAAAATCAGTTCCCTGTTGGATATTTCAGACCTTCACATATCTTTTATAGAGCGCCAAATATTCTGAAGATATTTAGTCCCATACGCTGCTTCATTAAATCTCAAAGATGATAACTAAATTGATTTCTTCGACACAGTTTAGCAATCGGACGCAGGGTGTACGCCAATTCTGTCGTTATACAAAAGCTTAATGTATCTCGCACCAATATCGACGGAAGCTTTGATCGGGAAACTTCACGTTGCATTGCTAGGTTAATTATGACATACGAGAGTGCCGACACAGTCTATAGAGAATGCCTAATGTTACAGAGGAAACATTGATTTTTCAATGTGTCATGCATGACTGAATCAGAAGAATGTTTGATCTGTCTATACTTCATTGGATAATCGAGTCAAATCATGTATCAATAAATTACCGACAAAAAGTGTTTCAACCACGCTATTTTTAGAACTTCATTGATCTATCTGATCATCTTTTCTTGTATTGACATGTAAAGAAGATTATTACAATATGGGTATTTATTGACCTACATAGACTTTTGAATTTATATCACATATAATTTTTCATGCAAATCATATATTTTTTAAAATTTCAATTTTTTAAAAATTTAAATATCAATATATCTATTCATTTTTTAGGTCAAAAAAGCCAAACATTTTATACAAGACAGATGCAGGGATATAAAAGAGTCCTTATAATTAAGGAAATTCAAAGTAAAGTATTTCACAATAGCCAAGCTAGTTCATCACAAAACCAATAATGCGTGAAAACAAAATGACAGTTTATATATACCCTACTGATTGCTTTTCAATAATAAATGTATATTTCTTCACACGTCATCAATGACCGACATCAGAGGCCTGAAATAAAAACCTTATATACACAATGTATAGATGAAGAAAATCCGCAGGAGTGGAAATATTAACACTTCTCTGTAATGAATTGCATAAATTGTGTTGAGTCATGTGCATATTAAAGCTTGTGATTTTCAGATAAATGAGCAGGTATTTAACCGATATTGTCCCATAAGGACGGAAATCAATATACAGAGAAATTTAATTATTTGTTCTCCAGTGTAACCTAATCATCCAATCGAATCTGCCCAGGTTTCGTACCCTTGTTTCTGTTTACATACGAAACAATTACAATGGAAGAAGCCACAGCATGAATAGCACCATCAACATACATTCAATAAATTGTCTGAGGAATTCATCCGTATTTACCAACACATTAACCTGCTCATCATTCTAACAATAAACAGTTAACAAAGCAAGCAATAATAAACAGTAAACAAAGCAAGCAATAATAAACAGTAAATAAAGAAAACATTGATTCTGACATTCACATCTTTTTTTCTGAAAACAGCACAGGGTACACATCCTTATTGACAATCATAATCCGAGTTAATGTATACTGTACCCCATATACTGACACTGACAGGTAATGTTTTTGAAGGCATACCTGGTTATATCTCATTAGAGACAGGTAAAACACAAGCATAATTAAGACCTTTATACACAGGTAAATAAAAGGTCCTATTAACATCCAGGGTCATTTAAGGACAACCTTCTATGTGTGCAGTTTGTGGCAATGCGTGAATGTCTATGTTTTGGGAGGCTGCGTTATGTCCATGTTGTGTCTCCTTGTGATAGTGGAAACTCTTATCCGTTTTATAGTGCTATCTTACCGAAGCATACTTCCAGAGTCACCAGAATGGTAAATAGGATTTAATAATGGTTATTACCTTTCACATTATTATTGATCATTGTACAACTGTCATACACAGTATAGAAATTAAATGACAAACCAGTTTAGCAATTACTACATGTACAGGTATCAATATATTCTTCTGTTGCATAAATGATTTCAAAATACAGGTAACATGCATTATAATCATTATGCTATATTTTATCCAAATACCATACAGGTTAAATGAAACTACACATCAGCTATGTTGAAACACTCGAACTCTTTAACGTGGAATGCATACAGTTGGTCATTTATGTAAGCAAATATTTACATAAGTTTTATGGCTACCATTAAATTGACGATAGTATCCGGATCCTAGTCCTGTTTATAAACCTTTCAGCTTACGTAAAAACTACAATCTGAGGATGCAATCATGAAAGTGTCAAAAAAACACAGATTTTATATTTTCACATTTCAATCTGCTAATCCATTCATATCAGCTTACTTTAAAAAAAAAATCACAATCTTTGAATGGTTATGACACTGTGTCAAGAATATGTACAGATTTATGTTTTCATAATTCAAATCTCTCATTCAATCTTCATCAGAACACGTTATACATATATTTGTAGTGAAGGTTACAACTTTAATTCTAAAAAGGTTACGTTATTTTCCATTATCTTTAGGACAGAATTAACTCCAAATGGAACCGAATGGATCATCTGTTGATAAGAGCGACATATTAGTTTTTATGAAGAAATATCTCTATGAAGGAAATCGAATATCTCCTTTATATTCATACATATAGCCAACTGAAAACTCAGAATACCAGATGATTGTTCAATAAATCAAACAACACATGAAAAAATCCATTTAAAAATCCATATGGATTTTTCTTAATTGAAAAGTTTAAATGAAAATAAAAACATAAAGTGTATTCAGAAGAGATCTTGATAATGATACCAAATTTTACAAATGATACAAGTTTCCCTTTGAAAGAGTTAGCTTTTACGCAAAAGCTCATCATTTATAGCTCAAAGTGACCTTGACCTTCCTTATCAAAATATATGTGTACATGAAAATATTCATACTTAAGTAAAGCAATGACTCAAATATCAGCTCAGTACATGAGGAAAGATCTACAAAGATTTCTCCTCAGTTCAAGTGGTTAAAATATATAGTCACAATGACCTTATTATTTTAGAAACATGACTAATGTCGTAAAACTATCCTAATTAAGACATGAAATTGTACTCACTAATATCCTGAATTACATGTGAAACAGGTGCTACTTCCAGAATCAAAGAATTCCCCCGCAGCACAGGATCCCGACACAGAATCTGAAATAAACAAGTAATCATTATCAGGTGCAAGTGTTTACAAATTTGTGTGTCAAGTAAAGTTACTCAAATGATATCGAAAATCAGTTTCATGGATTTAAATAATTTTAAATTCTAGCTAGTTAGATTAGACAACTTTGTGTCCTTTTCATTTTCTGTGCTTGAAAAGGAAAAGGAGGTGGCATAAACGCAAGCCCTGTAGTTTCCCTGTCAGACTAGATAAAACATTTGATAGTTCATGTAAACATAAGATTGATCATTAATGCCAAAAAGATTTCAATCATGGAAAACAATATATTAATAATACAGAGTTTCCAGATCCCAAAATGGCGTCATCATTTGAAGTGAGTTTCGTGACGTCATAATCACTGGAAAGTGGGACTAATCGACAGTAAATTGTACTTTACTCACGTCGTTTTGGGATCTCGAAACCCCCATATTTGAATGAAATGTTTCCAACGGCTAGAGATCATCCATCATCAGAATCCTTTTGGTTAATAGTTTGGTATGATCAAAATGTTTTAAAACATTGTATGTGAGTTATCTCCCCTTTAATTATTGACATTTGCTTTCATATATGGAAAATCTTGAGATTAAAGATATAATGACTACTTGATTCTTCTGCGATTATAATGGATGAAAAAAAACCCACAAAATTACGTATAAAATTGCTTAGAATTATTGATTTTGAGTTTCATGTTAGATTAGTCATAATGTATTTATTATAAGACTTAAAATTTTTAAAAAATATCTAACAATAATTTGAGCATAACTGTTCATTTCTGTTAACTTAAGGTGTTGAAAGGATTATAATAAAATAAAATCAAAATATCATGATATGAAATCAACTTAAAATTTACTGTTCTAATGAATATGAAACTGAAAGTAGGCTTAAAAAGACATTCCATGAAACGACATGTGCAGTTCCTTTTTTCTGAAAACTGTTTTTGCAGTCAATGAATATTTCTTTTTCTTAAACTATTATAACTTCCCATCATTGTAAGTACATTTTTATTAGCTAGCCTTTATTGGTAAAAAAAATCTTGACCAAATATATATATGAAAAGGTAACCTGAACTGTCTTTAAAAACTCTACCTTAATTTTTCTTATCTAAACATCAATTACCCCTAACCATATATTGTATACAAAAAAAAAAATGCCTGGAAAATCTTTTTCTGGCTTCTATCATTGTACTGTTTGATGGACGATGAACATGCACTACATTTAGAAATAATAGCTTTGTAATGATAGATCAGGTATTTTTATGAAAAGCTTTATTGTACATTTGACAAAAGTTTTCTTGGGCTGTAAAGGTACCGCCCAAACTCACAAAGCCCATAAATATCTTTTATGTAATGTATATATAATTCTACCTAAGTTTTCTTCTCACTTTACCAATAAACCTGGCACAAATTCAAATAGCATTCTCTCAAGTTTCAATTAGTCAATATGTGTAGTTGTTTGCTTTGTAGGAATTCAGTTGAGACATATAGACTCAAAATATCTGCTGAGATTGTTAAAACAAATTATATCATAAAGAGTTTAACAAGTGTTATCTTATCATGTTTCTTTTCTTTTAAATCTAAACTTTGATCTGATTCAATTTAAATTATCAACTTTGTCTTAATCAATATCCAATACTGAAATAAAGGATTGTATCTTAATAATCAACAGCTTTTAATTTGGGTGATAATTGGAATTTAAGAAAACATCTTTGACTTACATAAGGATGGTAAAATGAAAATTATCAAAGATATTGGAAGAATTCAACATTACAGAGTTTTACATGTAATTTTATATTCTACTTATTCAGCTTTCACAGTTTAAGAACAGTCGGAAAAAAACTCAAGTTATCGAAGGGGAATTAATTAAGAGAAGAAACTAATTATCCCTGTCAAATGCTATATACTGTAGCACTTTACCATACGACTTCATAGCAAGTGTAACCACATTAACTTAATTTAATGATAAAGTGTTATTAATTTTAATTAAACCATTTTTATCTAGTATTTATCCAAACTCATCCTTTAAACAGTTCTGTGACTAGCATTTCCTACTGATTTATCAGTAACTTAAATTCAATGACAAATCAGTTTGACATGCTGATTATAGAACTAATAATAATGTACACTCCACAATCTTGATACGGTTATCTTACACAAACTTCTCTTCTAAAGTATTCATATTGATTGGTTCAATTGAAGCTACTTGATTTTATCGATCAAGACTCAATTTTTACTTCTGATTTGAGGGAAGTTCCAGCGGATTACTTCAGCTATTTTCAATGTATGATATTGATTAGGTTTATCATAAGATGTCTTCAGGAAAACAATAAAGGTTTAACCTGAAGTTACAACCATTTTTAGCTAAAACATGTTCATCAAACGAAATGCTTGATCAGATTTTTATGCAAAGTTTTTTTTCATTGATTGAAATAATTTACTTTTTTCATAGAACAATAAGTAAAAGCCTTCATTAAAACTGTAATAATTGAAACAATTTTTTAATCAGAAATCAAAGCATTTTAATCAAACTTTCAGTCATGACTTCATGTTCAAATGAAGAATAAAATTGAAAGAAAATTGCACTTGAGACATGGTGAAATGTGAGAAAAAACAACAACTTTTTTATTAATATAGATTGGCATTTGCTGAATATTACAATCTTACTGTCAAAACATAAAATGTTTGAAATTTTTTGTCATGTTCAGATTTTGAACGTTTACTGGTTTCATTGCAGCAAAACAAAAGTTATACACAGTAGCACAGTAGTTGATATATGGCACAAAATTACCTATTTTTTAGCTATTGCATAATTAGTTATTAAAATATGAAATAATAAAATAAATATTCTCGATCTACGACAAACACTAGTTTTAATATATATCATTACTAGGATTTTACATAGAAAGGGTTTCTTACATAACGAAACAAATTTACATAACTAGTATCTATAACGTTACATTGGTATCTGTCACATTTCCTTGTACATCGAGCGAAAAGAAAGCTGATTTAGTTTCGCTCTCGATCGTTTATTCGTTGTTAGATTCATTTTCGATTTGACAACTTTAATTGCTGTCGAATACTTACCTATGGCCAGCCATAGTATGCATATAACTGATAATAAGATGTTGTGGTATTTGTACTTTTCCTTCATATTTTGAAACTTTCTTTTCATAAGGCACTTTTCTGAAGCCCTCGCGTGAAGAGAGGGTCTTTTCACTAACTACAAGCGGACCAGCGCTTGGATCACGGAAGCTTTCAACCTCTCACATACTGTTGTTTGTCCCCCAGAATCAGAAGCAACTAACGTTAGTCCTCCTCCTGTGCGAAATATAACGTCGAAAATTCCAGAGGACAAATTTCTGGGGGTAAAAATCAATGAAGCTTCCTCTGTTTATATCCAACGTGCCCCGATCAGTTCACGAAAATGGAGATATGAGACGCGCCTTCTGATTGGTCGTGTGGTCACACTTGATCTACCCGGTAGTAAATCACCTACTTTAAGCGTCATGTGTATCTAAGCAACGTTCCAACAATGTGACTGTGTAATTTCTTATACCGTAAACCACATTTATTGTCATAAGAGATCACATTTTTAAAACCTTCCCCGCTGGCGTACATGGGGTAGATCAGGATGACGTCTGTTATTTGTAAATAATTAACATTGTGTGCCTCGTGTAGAGCCTGTGTACACTTGCACCGAGCGTGAATATTTAACAGGTGGTCCGATATATTTAGTCTGGCGTGAGAAAGGAGATTACTCGAATTAAAGAAATCAAATTGACTATTGGACATATTGCTATAAACTTTTTACGTCCCATTACGTTTTGAAGCGTCATCAATTAAAGTTAATTGGTGGAGACTTATAGTGAACAAAGTATAACAATAAATAAAAGTCATACATTGTACACAGTACATATGTACTTAAAACTTCGTTGCAAATTGTTTCAATTAAATATTGTTACTTTTAGCAGAAACTATTTAAGCATTAAGTCACTATTTTTTTATTTCATCGGGGTATGAAAGAAATTTTGTTTGCAAACTTTTCCAGGCTACTTTATAAAATGAAATACGTTTACACGTATGATTCCATTGATTTTTTCCAAGGGATTATTTTTCCGAATCAATATAATTAATTTTCTCTTTGTTTCTGGCTTTCTGATTGGCCTATTCATTTTTTTTATTCCACGATGAAAGAAAATATCCGAGAATGGCGCGGAAACCCGACGTTATCGTGACGTCACAATAGAAACATTGACGTTGGGTATTGATTTGGAAAAAATAATTAAAAATAGTGACTTCAATGCTTAAATGCAACGTCAATGTTTCTATTGTGACGTCACGATAACGCCGGGTTTTCCACGCCATTCTCGGATTTTTTTTTTCATCGTGGAATGAAAAAAATGAATAGGCCAATCAGAAAGCCAGAAACAAAGAGAAAATTAATTATTTGTATATAAAATGACTACCGGCCGTTATACGTGAAAACGTTATAAGAAATTATTCAAATGGCATTATTTATTTAATTTTGATTTAATTACAAGATTGTGTCACCCTAAATGTACGGTACATACCTTCCGAATACTAATAACAGGAATGTATTCAAGAAAATATAAAACTTGTCCCATTAATCTTACTAAGATTTTAAGATTACCAAGTTGATATTTAAAGTTTTTCTTGTTCAAAGGAACTGAACATATTATCTTAAACGTCAGAAAATGAAAATTAGAATTTAAAAAAAAAAAAAAAAAAAAAAAAACATGCACCAGCACCATTATATTCAATTATCATATTCAGTAAAAAAAATCATTTATTGCTATTATGTCTTTTAGATAAAACATAACGTTGGAATATTGTCTGGTGTGTGTAAAAATCATATGTTTTTATCTAAAATATACTAGATACAGGAAAATGGGGGGGAAAAATGATTAAAGAAAGATATAATGACAAATTTCATTTCATAATTATAATGTTTGTATTTCATTTTATCAAACATTTATGTAACCATGTACTACAGCAATTAAACGACTCTGTGAATAAATTGAAATCCAAAGGATATGACAATAAATGCTTTGACGCCAAACTTTAAACCCATTTCAATATTAAAGCCAGAAAAATAATTGTCTCTTTTTTAACTGCCAGAGAAGGCTAAGGTAAGGCGATTGCAACATGAAGTGACACGGAGTTAGATTGGTTAAAGACCCTTTACCTTACCGAAACGGATTTTAATTTTTAACTGTAAAATGAGTTTGATAACTTTGTGTATTCCTAAAGGACGAGTCAAAGTTATTAGCTCATCGATAATACTACACTTATCATCACTTCAAGAACAATTCTAAATAAATGTACATATAATTTTATTTTATTTTTCCATAACGCGGGTCGTCTTATGTTTCCCTGCGTCGGTCAATATAGCTATAAAGGGAAATACTAACATAGATCTATACAGGAAAGCTAAAAAAATTGGTGTTTTAGACTATCGTTATAATCTGAGAATTAGCTATATAAATCAAACAGAACTAATAATGGGAAATTATGCTAAACTGGATAATCCCATTATTCGATTTAAAAAAATGAATTTCGAGTGAACATTTCGACATACGTACAACATAAAAATTATAAATCTTTCCCTTTTACGCAAAGTTGAAATAATAATAAATTAAATGAAAATTGATCCAATGTGAATAAAATAAGAAGAAGATAAATGAGCTACACAAAGACTGGCTATTAGACCGTAAGTTGTTGATATGACTTTCTCAACAGTTTTTTTACTTGATTATCTCCCCTTAGTTTGAAACAAGGATTTCATATCCGTCCTTGTTTGAAACTGATTCGTGACTGTCTCCTTACATACTAAACACCAAGCGAGACGCCTATGAACTGGGAATAAAAACCGTTTCTCAACAAATACTTGTCTTATCGAGTCAAACGAAACACCACTGTAAAGTTTATTAAGTATCACAACGTTTATAACTTGATTTAAGGACAGAAGATTTAGAGGATATGTCTTAATTTTCGTTAAAAAAAATACGACAGCTCATGAAATGACGGCCAGCTTCAGAAAGTAAGACGGTAACCCTCGCACCTGCAAGCTACATCAAAGGCCGCGCCGGCGGATATCAAAGGAAAATCAGCTGTCGACCAACGTCACGGTCACTGCACAAACACAAAAGCTCCTGCCTTGTACTCCACCAAAACCCAGTGTGACTTATCCTTCTCATATACGTCCTTGTTTGAAACTTACGATCAGACATGTAGTAGAGACAAAAATAATCAAGTCAAATTTAGTGATTTTTTTTTCAATACTCTAGAGACTGCATGGTGGCCAATTCAGGCTACACCATATATGATCGTGATCGAACATAAATACTGGATGTCCATTTTAACTTTATCAGTGTCCTATATCTTAAAACATATGTAATCGTATACAATACTCTTTTTACTATCCACATTTTTTCTTTGACACAAATATGTTGTAGAATCTTTGTGACCTTGACTGTCGGACGTAAAGATAAATTTAAATCTTGATAATCGTCTCCATAATTACAAGAGGGCAATAATCAAAATCTTAATTGTGATTTTAAAGACGAGAAGCCATAATGTCCACTGTAAGTCGGTCTAGGAATGTAAATGTCTGCATTTTCATGGAGGAATATGACATTAAAACCTAATCTGATATGGTCAATAAAATATCAAGGATATTGGAGTGGTTGTACTAGTCAAACTTTGTTAAATTATAAACGTGTATAATTTGTACAAGATGTGCTTAACAAATTGACTTAAAGGCCCACTATACCTTTCCGAAACAAAAAGTTTCTTAAGAATAATTATAACATCAGAAAATTTTGACAATTTTTCGACGTTATTTGGGCTTAGAACGAAAATCGGTAAACTCGTATTCTACGTATGACATTATATATTAAACTTCTAAAAATGGTCTATGGACACTCTGGTGGGTCCAAATTGACTCCGGCTCCGGTCCCTGTGGTTCTGCGTACGAATTATATAAATTACCTATAGGTTCTAAACTGGACTATATCGGTTGGTGTCCGCTATGGTGTCACTAAGTACATGGTTTACGTAAGCTCACGGACTGGCAGGACTTGGCGTAAGTGAACCATTATAATATTTACGACTTTAAAAGTCGCCATACGTCATACTGTTCGTAAACTAATAAAACACACAATTACTTGTTGATCAAAGCCTATTTTGTGACTGTAAAGTCTGGACTTATGCGGGAGAGAATTTTATAACAGTAATCAGCGACTTAGGTATAAAAACAAGCTGTGTCCACAGGCATTTGACTCTATAGATATTCCTCTCTCTATGTGTTACATACTTATATATATACTAAGAAAAAAGTACGTGTCCATGTAGATTTGAATATATATATACTTTCGCCATTTCATGATGGTTCTTCAGGAATGTTTTAACATTCCCGAAGAGCCATCATGAAATGGCGAAAGTACTAGAGGAAGGTCGTTGAGTTATATATATATAGAAAAAATACCAGAACTAAAACAAATCTGCGATCGATCTCTAACGTTTTCCCAGCTGCCGCTGTTCTTCAGGAGACAAGTAATTGTGTTCAGCGACATAGTTATAAAAACAAGCTGGTATTTAGATATTCCTCTCTCTATGAGTTACACATATATATCATAAATATATTATATTATAATATTATAAATATATAAAATATTATATAATAATAAATAAAATGTTATATATTAGTAATTGTGTTTTATATTGGTTGATTAATTAAAGACCTAATATGTCGATCATATAATGAAATTAAGGCAACAAGAGTGTCTATCATTTTCTTAGTACATGTATACTAGCACACGCACTGTCATTTCTTGTATGACTTTAAGTCACCGAAAGTGTAATAAAATAATTGTGCTTTAAAAGATTTAAAATATTTTGATTCAAGATGGCACCAAAATGATCGCCATATTATGGGGAATTTGTTAGGCCCACTCCACTACCTTTCCGAAAAAAAATCTTTAAAAAAAAACCCAATAACAACGTATGAAAATATATATGGATGGTCCAAGATGAAGCTACGACACCAAACAAATGCAAGATTTCCTGTGTAATCTATTTTAACAGTGAATATTCATTTTGATGGTTTCCAGTCTGGCGCAGTGACAGTCAACTAACGCGCGGTATTTAGGACGACGGCGGAAAACATAAGAAGACCCGCGTTATGAAAATTAACATTTAATTTATTTTAATCAAGTTGTTCTGAAAGAGATAATTAGCGTAGTATTAACGGTATTAAAGTAAATAATTTTTGCGACTCAAAACAAAATTAATGCCAAGTAATGTTCTGAATACAGGTTCATTGTTTTCTTTTCTGAAGGAATTTTAATATTAACCTCTAAATCCCCTATTGGGCCCCACCCTCCCGCCCCCAGGGGGTCAGAGCCAAAATTTATACAAGTTCTGTTCCCCTTCTTCCAAGGATGTTTATGGCCAAATTTGGTCACAATCCAAACAAAACTCTAGGACAAGAAGTGATTTATAGGATTTACCTCTATTTCCCCTATTGGGCCCCATCCATCCTGCCCTCGGGGGGCCAGAGTCAAAATTTATACAAGTTCTGTTTCCCTTCCCCCAAGGATGTTTGTGGCCAAATTCGGTTACAATCCATGCAGAACTCTATGACTAGTAGCGATTTAAAGGATTTACCTCTATTTCCCCTATTGGGCCCCACCCCTCCTGCCCCCAGGGGGTCAGAGCCAAAATTTATACAAGTTCTGTTCCCCTTCCCCAAAGGATGTCTGTGGCCAAATTTGGTTACATTCCATTCAGAACTCTATGACTAGTAGCGATTTAAAGGATTTACCTCTATTACCCCTATTGGGCCCCGCCCCTCCTACCCCGGGGGACCAGAGCCAAAATTTATACAAGTTCTGTTCCCCTTCCCCAAAGGATGTTTGTGGCCAAATTTGGTTACATTCCATTCAGAACTCTATGACAAGTAGTGATTTAAAGGATTTACCTCTATTTCCCCTATTGGGCCAAGCCCCTCCTGCCCCTGAGGGATCAGAGCCAAAATTTATACAAGTTCTGTTCCCCTTCCCCAAGGATGTTTGTGGCCAAATTTGATTACAATTCATGTAGAGCTCTAGGACAAGTAGAGATTTAAAGGATTTACCTCTATTTCCACTATTGGGCCCCGCCCCTCCTGCCCCCGGGGGGTTAGAGCCAAAATTTTATACAAACTCTGTTCCCCCTCCCCCAAGGATGTTTGTGGCCAAATTTGGTTACATTCCATTCAGAGCTCTATGACTAGTAGCGATTTAAAGGATTTACCTCTATTTCCCCTATTGGGCCCCGCCCCTCCTGCCCCCGGGGGACCAGAGCCAAAATTTATACAAGTTCTATTCCCCTTCCCCCAAGGATGTTTGTGGCCAAATTTGGTTACATTCCATTCAGAGCTCTATGACAAGAAGCGATTTAAAGGATTTACCACTATTACCACTATTGGGCCCCGCCCCTCCTGCCCCGGGGGTCAGAGCCAAAATTTATACAAGTTCTGTTCCCCTTCCCCCAAGGATGTTTGTGGCCAAATTTAGTTACATTCCATTCAGAACTCTATGACAAGTAGCGATTTAAAGGATTTACCTCTATTACCCCTATTGGGCCCCGCCCCTCCTACCCCCGGGGGACCAGAGCCAAAATTTATACAAGTTCTGTTCCCCTTCCCCAAAGGATGTTTGTGGCCAAATTTGGTTACATTCCATTCAGAACTCTATGACAAGAAGTGATTTAAAGGATTTACCTCTATTTCCCCTATTGGGCCAAGCCCCTTCTGCCCTGAGGGATCAGAGCCAAAATTTATACAAGTTCTGTTCCCCTTCCCCAAGGATGTTTGTGGCCAAATTTGATTACAATTCATGTAGAGCTCTAGGACAAGTAGAGATTTAAAGGATTTACCTCTATTTCCATTATTGGGCCCCGCCCCTCCTGCCCCCGGGGGGTCAGAGCCAAAATTTATACAAACTCTGTTCCCCCTCCCCCAAGGATGTTTGTGGCCAAATTTGGTTACATTCCATTCAGAACTCTATGACTAGTAGCGATTTAAAGGATTTACCTCTATTTCCCCTATTGGGCCCCGCCCCTCCTGCCCCCCGGGGGACCAGAGCCAAAATTTATACAAAGTTCTATTCCCCTTCCCCCAAGGATGTTTGTGGCCAAATTTTGGTTACATTCCATTCAGAGCTCTATGACAAGAAGCGATTTAAAGCATTTACCTCTATTACCCCTATTGGGCCCCCCGCCCCTCCTGCCCCCGGGGGGTCAGAGCCAAAATTTATACAAGTTCTGTTCCCCTTCCCCAAGGATGTTTGTGGCCAAATTTAGTTACATTCCATTCAGAACTCTACGACAAGTAGCGATTTAAAGGATTTACCTCTATTTCCCCTATTGGGCCCCGCCCCTCCTGCCCCCGGGAGACCAGAGCCAAAATTTATACAAGTTCTGTTCCCCTTCCCCAAAGGATGTTTGTGGGCCAAATCTGGTTACATTCCATTCAGAGCTCTATGACAAGAAGCGATTTAAAGGATTTACCTCTATTTCCCCTATTGGGCCCCGCCCCTCCTGCCCCTGGAGGGTCAGAGAGCCAAAATTTATACAAGTTCTGTTCCCCTTCCCCCAAGGATGTTTGTGGCCAAATTTAGTTACATTCCATTCAGAAACTCTATGACTAGTAGCGATTTAAAGGATTTACCTCTATTTCCCCTATTGGGCCCCGCCCCTCCTGCCCCCGGGGGACCAGAGCCAAAATTTATACAGGTTCTGTTTCCCCTTCCACCAAGGATGTTTGTGGCCAAATTTGGTTACAATCCATGCAGAACTCTATGACTAGTAGCGATTTAAAGGAAATGTTGACGGACGGACGGACGGACGGACGACGGACGGGACGGACGAACGGACGACCGCGCCATGACATAAGCTCACCGGCCCTTCGGGCCAGGTGAGCTAAAAACCATTTCCGATTTGATTTTGATGTAGGTTTTACTGAGGGAATATTGTGCAATTATGGTCTGTCATCTATTTTAGCATTATTTTTCAACGAAATGGCACCAGAGTGTATAGAACCCCGTTTTACTGAGGAGCATTTTTGTGTGCAAGATCGCGCTCAATGCTTTTCAAGTTTCGAAAAAAAAAATCATCGATGCCGAAATAGTTTCTGTAAATCTATGAGTATCTTAAAAAACAAAATGGCGCTTCAATGACAACCGAATTTGGATTTGGTTTGTTTATTTTTTACGTCCTATTTACAGCCAGGGTCATGTAAGGACGTGCCAGGTTTGTTGGTGGAGGAAAGCCGGAGTACCCGGAGAAAAACCACCGGCCAGTGGTCAGTACCTGGCAACTGCCCCACATGGGATTCGAACCCGCTTCCCAGAGGTGGAGGGCTTGTGGTAATATGTCGGGACATCTTAACCACTCGGCCACTGCGGCCCCCGAATTTGGAGCATCATTTGTAAACAAAATGACTTATTAGAATCATAATCACGAATTGTAATTCTCTCATAATCACGATGTTCCATAAATGTCGACATGCCAAATAAATACGCGAAATTGAAAAATATGCTTTAAAGTTATTGCAAAAAAAAGTGATGATACTGAAATTGTCTTATTATCCTTATTTTTAATTTATTTGAAATTATTTTTTCTATTTTAGTTCGCTTAAAATTCTTCAACGAAGAGAGGGGGTCTTATGGGATCACCCTGCCGTCGGCATCGGGCCAAATGTTCTAAGTTAAAGATGCTCCACCGCCGACAGAGCATAAACGATAATCACCATTTAAATTATTTTACATGAACAAAATTTCAATTGTGCATATATGTGTCTAATGAACACAAAATTACATATAAAATGATTTTTGTCTGTTCCTGATTTTTATATAAATGAAATAAAAAATACCATTGGTGTAGCCTCTTTAGTGTTGTCCTGCAACGTGATCAGTGTGAATAGTATAGTTGTCTATGGTATCGATGAGTCATTATTTCATATCAACTTTTCCATGGCTTATTTGGTGGCAGACTGATTTATTTGCTAATTTTCATTTTATATATATGTTGTTTGTTCTTTCGTTCGTTTATGCGTGCATATATGCGTTTTATCGATCGACCGAAAAATTTCATTTACAACCAATTACAATATTTGACATAAATATGAGTTTCAGTAGTTTCGGTGTATTATGTGTTCTTTAAAACAGTATTTTACCGATTTACTCGATCACATTTATTGGCATTAATTTTTGGACAGTTAAAACATTACTGAAAACATTATTCAGTACAATCAGAAACATATATTATTATATGTATATATGTTTCTGGTACAGTTCTGGGCCCAGTTTCACGAACATTCTTTAAATTTTAGGAATTTCTTAACTTAATATTCCCCCTAGAGCATTACAAAAGTTAAAGATCTATCCTCCCATTCCTAAAAGGTATGCAATGAAATCAGCTAGAGTACTCAGTGGCGTAGGAAGATGAAACGTAATGGGCGGGGGCAAAGGTCCTCAATATTTTGTATTTCACCCACCCCCCCCCCCCCCCCCCCCCCCCCCCCCCCCCCCCCCCGCCGCACCTACAGGAGGAGACTGTTGCCCTTTTTATAGTGCTATATTTCACAGGAGTAGAAACTACACTCTTTAAAGACTTTGGTGTGGTCGCGGCTAGGGAAACAGAAACCCCAGAGCCTTCCTCACCAGGGGCGAAACGCTCCAACTCAAGGCCAAAAAGTGACACGGTGCTCAGGGAGGCATTAGGAAAGATTAATTGTGATTTAGGAAAGAAGAGAAAAGAAAAGATCCATAAATTTAGTCGCCTTTTACCGATCATGGCATAGGGGCAGTCAGTAGGAACAAATCTAATGCCCTACCTGCTGTGGCTATTATATATACACAACCATCTATACTTTATTATACTTTTTTCATATATCATTAATATAATCCTTGTACAACATTTCTAGAAAGTGGGGTCGCTAAAAAGAAATTAACGAATACGAAAAACTGGCCCAAATTAGCGTGTGAGCGCCGAAGGCACAAGATTTTGGGGTCTGGGGGTCGACCCCCGGGAAAAATATTACGATTTAGAATGGCTGATATGAGTTTTACAATGTATTTTTGATGATTTTGCGAGCGCCCGAAAGCGCAAGATTTTGGTGTTTGGGAGGTTCGGGGGTCTTCCCCGGGGAAAAAATATTACGATTTTAGAATGGCTAAGATGCATTTTGATGATTTTAAAGCGTTCTTACCATGGTATTTTTTCGATTTAAAGTAACCTGCATTTAGAAATGATAATTGTGATAATTGTGTCGTCATATCTTTGTGCAGCCCTGCTTGATCTGAACATACCGGTTTCACACCATCAGCACATTGTTTTGTAACTCAATACAAATGCAGTACGTAGAATCCCTTAATGGACATTTTTTAGTGTAGTTCATGTGTATTGAATTATTACTATTAAAGGTTTGAACATTATGTGCTTGAACGTTTTAGGAAATGCGCCGCGCAGCGGAAATTTTTTTAGAATGAAGTATAAAAATTGTGCAGGAGGACCTTTTTTTCTTTCAAATATGCATATTTAGAACATTTCAGTCGGCGAAAATGGGGGGGGGCAAAAAGACATGTTTGTCCCCCGTCCTGGGGAACGGGGGGGGGCAGTTGCCCCCCTGCCCCCCGCTTCCTACGCCCCTGGTACTGTATATAACCCCTTCCCCCACGCCACTGAGCCGATCACCTCACCTAAAAACCAAAGAAGAAGAAGAGTTACTTCCCCTGTGGCGCCACTCTAATCACACACGCGGCTCAAACAAAGATGGCGGATGTTTTAGATTTACAAGAAGGAGGAGATGAGTTTGAGGTCGACGAGGAAGGCGATCGTAAGAATTTCACGAATTTCTGTGTGACTGTTAATGGCAAGAAATCTATTCTTCCGTTAGAATGGTCGTTTGGCCTTTGTTTTATTCGAATATGCATAATAATTCAAACTGCTACTTTTGCCGGTGACCAAAACAAGTCACATTTTCTTGAAATCATGAAAGGAAACAAAAAGTGATTGATTATTGTTTCTGCCATATAGTGATATACACACCATCGATCCTCCCCATTATTGCACATTAATTTGGGCATTGAAGAAAGGGTCAAGCATGTAGTCAAGAACAAAAACACTGCACATTTATTCAGTCTTTTTCAAACTTCTTAGTTTGCCTGCTTCAACATATAACATACTACTGCGCTCTGGCCCTAAACCAGACGTCTATCTGTCATAATGTCTAAGTCTGGTGTCAGGGCCAGAGTATCTCGGGCTAATAACATACTAAGAATCCATCAACATCAGGAGCATAATGACTTCATTTAATTATAAACGTTATAAATGTACTTTTAACTTATTTACTGCAAACTGCTTAGCTCACATATCGAATGCACTTGTCTATTACTTTTCTTATTTATAGTCAAAGGATTGAGTCCTGGGACAATTACATTTTGACTCTATACTCAAAATATTTATCCCATAAATCAATAACCATGCAACTTCCGAAGATAACTTATTACAAACACTATATTTAACATATATATAGCATAGACATTTTACTACAGAGTTCTCGTTAAAAGCTGGTTGCCGGCAAAAACGGCCGTCTATTTCCTAGTTTACAACCGGCTATTTTCGTAAGAAATAAATATTGGCCACTATGGGGCCTGCGGCTACCAACCACCTATTATTAATTTTTAACCATCTATTAAAAAACATTGTGAGAAACCCTGTACTAGCAACATTATACGGGTCATGTGTTATACAATGAGGATTTAGCAATCTCACTCCCCCCCCCCCCCCCTCGAAAGTTCATACTGAAATATTCCAGCCTTTGAAGAAGAGTTCAAAAGCATCTAGGGGTAAATGAGTTAACAATATATACAAATTTAGTTGGTGTTAACATACCGCAGTCTCCCAAAACACGCACCTCTCACAACATACACACAACAGACATGGGAGACCGTCCTTACATGACCCTAACTGTCAATAGGACGTTAATTAATCAAACAAACAAACATGTACACTTATGTAATTATGATTTCTTTTTAGAGGGGTTACAGAAGCTAAAAGAAAAGGCAAAGAAGCGGAAAGGAAGAGGATTTGGCTCAGGTATATGTCATAAAAGAATTTGATGGTGGTATATTTCATAATGTATTTTCCTATCTTTGATTATAATTTGTACAGTTGTGGTAATAGGATGGAAATTAGGGTGTTTCTCAATGAGGTAAAGCATGATGCATCAATCTAAATTTTTGTGAACCTTACCAAAGACAGGTCAAATGTCAGTCTCTTGAGAAATATACTAGTCTCGCCGTCTGTGAGTTTGTTATAATCTTGTGGCTTTTATAAGACACCTTAACTCCTTAAAGGTTTTGATGCCTGGTAATAAGCTACAGCACCCTCCCATTAATTTTTCATCACAACTCCCTCTATTTAGATGGTTTACATAGATCAGTATATTTTGACACTGGAAATACTTAAAGGGACAATTCAGTCTAAGAGAACATGAAAATTTGTACATATATCGGAAAAAACCCAGTTCTAATGGAAATTAGATTGGTCGGTTTTACTGTGATATGCCTGAAAAGTCCATGGTTGTGACATATGTGTAGATGTTCAAACTCGCTCGCTGTCCGCCATTACACATTGTGGTCGAACTTCTTGTATGCCGAACCCTGTCCCTTGCTCGTAGAGTAATGCAACTTTTGTCTAGAACTGCTTAAATCGCTCTGACAGTAGTGTGTTAACCTTATAAGGTGAATTGTCTTGCCTAAAAATCATTTTATCACCTTCTCAGTGGTTATGTAGTTTATTTGTTTAATGTGCCTGACTTTGGCTCGGGTATGGGTACAGCGTCCATATTGTACCTGCTTAATCGTATTGATCAACGATTTGATATTTCAACGATATTAATTAAAATACTAAACTTTGATGTGGAATTTGTAAATATTTTATGTTATATGTTTCATAAGAAATGTAGAACAATACATTTATGCCATATTTTGCTTCTTTGTTATGTAAAAGAATTAGCCTGAGTGAATTGTCCCTTTAAAATGCAAAATCTAATTCTTGCCTCCCCTGTTTTACTCATAGTTAAAATATATATTTACAGATGGCCCAACAAGGAGTGGTGTTGAGGATTTTGAGGCGATGGATGTGGATGAGGATGGTGGCCCTGGTCCACAGAGGTGTAAGTATAGGTCCCGCATCCTTTAGGCCTAATGTCAGGGGCTGTAATTGGGTCTAGCCTTCAGCGAGATGAAGGTAGAATTGAAATTAATTATTCAATAAAGACAATTAGCAATGAAACTTTTTATTTTAAAAAAATTCTTAGAAGTTTGTAACTTCTTCCTCTGAAAGTCAAAATTTGATATCTACAAATGTAGCTGTATATTGAAAAATAGGAATTGGAAAAGTAAAATGAAATTTCTTTAGGGCAAAGTCTTATTAAACCGTTTTGAATAAATAAAATTGAGCGGGGAAAAAAACTTTCTATTAGAAATGCAATTCAGTTTTTAGCTCACCTGGCCCGAAGGGCCGGTGAGCTTATGTCATGGCGCGGCGTCCGTCGTCCGTCTGTCAACATTTGAATTTACTGTAGTGTCGGTCTAACCGTTGATGATGACAGTGATGTAACTCGCCGTGCAACTTGCACAATACTATTGCATAATGGGTTACAATATAATGCTAAACGCGAGTTGATTGGTTTGGTGGGGGCGTGGCTTATATAGTGTGATATGTGTGACCCTCGTGTGATAGATCTATCCTGAACTCATCGGGTATTACCGTACTCATAAGAACTAGATCTATCCTGAACTCATCGGGTATTACCCTGTCCAAAAGAACTGCAGGATGTGTCCATACTTTCTATTAGGCCTACCCGCAGTTTTTACAACAGACGTTTCTTCAAAGAAATCTCTGGCATTAAATGCGATAACGTGGTTTTCAAGAGCTGCTGTCCGTGTTTCAGCCAGGATAGACTGGATAACTTTTTGCGTCATCGCTAGCATAATTCACGGTAGGGAAATGTGCGTCACACAAACGTTAGCTACCTGTTAGGCTACTTCGAGAACAACGTAATGGCTGCCGTGAGGCCCACCTCGCGGTAAGTTTACCTCTGTTTGTTTCTTTATCAATCAACTTCTTAAATATCAAAGTACTTTTAATTCACTACGGATTTTATTTATTCTATAAACTTAAGACTTCGTTGGTAATTTTGCTTGGGTTCCGATAAACAGGTAGCTGGGTTAAATGTCCCACGTGCAGTCACATTCTTTATAATCTTGTGACAACCTCTCTCTCGTACGTAACATCAGTTGTTTTTTTTAACTTATCTCATGAAAAAGATATTCCATTTAGTTTATACTGAAAGATCGAACGTAATTCACTTACTAAGTTTGCCGTCGTCCGTCAGTACCGTCCGTTAGCAAAAGATCGTCCACACACGTGTTTTTATCAGGACGCGCAGTCATTTTCGCCTTTCAAACCTCTAGAAACATTGTCAGATAAACTTCCGCCCTACCTCGTTGCTCTATCGTGCCGACGTCGGTAGGCTATCTAAACCCCGCCCCTCATACATTTGACAGAACCAACTCAACCAATTGGATAATACTGTCGCTCCAACAAACCGAGGTATTACAACATCATTGATTTTGGTCAACGGTTATAACCGACAGGCAAAGTAAATCGATACTTGTCATAGAGTTCCTCCACATGGATTGTGACCAAATTTGGCCACAAACATCCTTGGGTGAAGGGGAACAGAACTTGTATAAATTTTGGCTCTGACCCCCCAGGGGCAGGAGGGGCAGGGCCCAATAGGGATAATAGAGGTAAATCCTATAAATCGCTACTTGTCTTGGAGTTCTGCATGGATTGTAACCAAATTTGGCCACAAACATCCTTGGGGGAAGGGGAACAGAACTTGTATAAATTTTGGCTCTGACCCCCGGGGGCAGGAGGGGCGGGGCCCAATAGGGGAAATAGAGGTTAAATCCCATAAATCACTACTTGTCCTAGAGTTCTACTATGGATTGTAACCAAATTTGTCCACAAGCAGCCGTGGGGAATGGGAACAGAACTTGTATAAATTTTTTGGCTCTGACCCCCCGGGGGCAGGAGGGGCAAGGGCCCAATAGGGGTAATAGAGGTAAATCCTGTAAATCGTTACTTGTCCTAGAGTTCTACATGGATTGTAACCAAATTTGGCCACAAACATCCTTGAGGGAAGGGAAACAGAACTGTATAGATTTGTGGCTCTGACCCCACGGAGGCAGGAGGGGCGTGGCCCAATAGGGGAAATAGAGGTAAATCCTATAAATTGCTACTTGTCCTAGAGTTCTGCATGGATTGTAAACAAATTTGGCCACAAACATCCTTGGGGGAATGGGAACAGAACTTGTATAAATTTTGGCTCTGACCCCCCGGGGGCAGGAGGGGCGGGGCCCAATATGGGTAATAGAGGTAAATCCTATAAATCGCTACTTGTCCTAGAGTTTCTACATGGATTGTAACCAAATTTGGCCACAAACATCCTTGGGAGAGAAGGGGAACAGAACTTGTATAAATTTTGGCTCTGACCTCCCGGGGGCAGGAGGGGCGGGGCCCAATAGGGGAAATAGAGGTAAATCCTATAAATCGCTACTTGTCCTAGAGTTCTGCATGGATTGTAACCAAATTTGGCCATATAAAGGGGAACAGAACTTGTATAAATTTTTGGCTCAGGGAGGGGGCAGGAGGCCCTCTGGGCCCAATAGTTTTGTATTCTTTTAATAACATTAAATAGAAGGCGGAGGTTTTCAACGTCCTGTAGGTATTTCATAATGGTAAGATGTATCGACAGAGGGATCCAAAGTGGATACCGGAGTATTCAAACAGCGCTCCATAAATGGTGTAGAAATACAAGTATAGTGGAACCTCCCGAAACCGATCATGGTCGGTGCATATAATTTCGGCCGGTTTAGAGAGGGTTCGGTTTGGAGAAGTGAACCGAATACCGATCATCACGATCCGGATTTAATCAATCGGAAGTAGTTTTTTTACATTAGTGCACCGCATGTATGCCTAGTGTTCGTTAAAACCGACCGATATTGATTGTTAATGTGAATGTTATCACAAAAGAGAGAATCATACGTTTAAAAGGAATGGATTACAGCAAACTTGACTTTGTTACCGCTTATAAACGTAGTTTAGTTAGTTAGTTGCGTGAATGTTCTTGGGGATGTTCTCGTCTGCAACCTACATATGACCGATCGCTTCCGGTTACGTCAAGAATCAAATTATATGGTCTAATTACATGATGATCAGTCGATGCCGGTCATTATATGACATAGTCATTTTCTAAAACAATACAAGGCTTCGGCTTCTTCATACAGATAATTTACGTTATCCGACAACTACATATGTAAATAAAAAAAAACGTGTGATTTGAATACGAAACTTTCTCTTTGTTACTAGCTCTGCTTGTTTTCCTACAGTAAACAAACCGTGTGCACATGGTAGACCTTCGTTAGATATCTAAACAATAGGCATGATTAAATAATTACACCACCATCTCGGGTATAATTACCGTGTACCTATAGCCTTCACATCTGTATACACGCCCCAGGACATGGCATGCAACAACTATGGTACAGGTACGTGTGTATTTCACGGTCGGTTGATCAGACCTCAATGCAATCTATCGGTGTCGCTCAGGTAAGGCCGGTTTTCAGAAGTGTATTTTAGTTATATTTGACTATTCCGATCTCAAAATCGGTCCGGTATTCGGAATTGGGAGGGATCGGTTTTGGGAAGTTTTATATACTATTAATAAAGAGGAATTCATTCCGTACATGACATCCATGTTCGGTTTCTAGAGGTGATCGGTTTTGAGAAGGTTCGGTTTTGGGAGGTTCCACTGTATGAAGAAGGATCATCAACACCAAAG